>NW_027283231.1:0-70371 GCF_046629955.1 Centroberyx affinis | reverse complement strand
GCGATGGCCGGTGACAGCCACACGCCAGCCCCGGGCCCCAGGTGTGGTGAGCAGAGAGGGGGCTGGCTCTGGAATGCAGGTCAATCAGGAAAGTCCGAGCCAATGTTATACATCCCGATGTATACAAAGTGTATGCATTACACGGCAGGTGAAGTCCATTGCCTAGCCAGGCTTGCAAAGAATCCGCTGGGTTTTGATTTAGACACAGACTGGGGCATAGATTTATTCCAGCATGGGGCTGTTACTGCGCTGTCGTGCTAAGGACGAGTGTCAGCCGTCTAGACAAGTCATGGCTCTACATTGTCTTCCCTGGCAGTCCCAAATGAAATGTGCAGCATCCTTGTCTGCTTCAGTGCATAGACATGGAGAGGTACTGAAACACTGACCTTGCTATGGACCATTCTGAATATGTTATGGCTGCAGGTTCCCTTGAACTGTCACAACTCTAAATCGAGCACTTCTAATGGTTTCATACACTGTGGGGTGATCATTATGGAGGACTCTCCACCTGGCTTTCCGTCTGGCTTTGAAACAATAGCATCTTATGTATTAAAAACAACACATCTCTCTAATTGTTTCCTATTCATTTGTTGTTGTGAGAAAAGAAAACAGCAAATGAACAATTGCAGCTTTGTCCTAATGGCCAGACATGTCAGTGGAGGGTGTGTTCCAGGACCTTGATGTCGATGAAACGAGGTCACTTCAGTCTGTAAAGGGGCGGTTCAATAATACACTCATTTCTAAATGGCAATTGCAACAGGAATTGGGAAAGGAAATGACATGCTAGGACCCTGAAGTAAACATTCCACATATCTCACACATGGAGCATGCCATCATCAAATTTAGTATTTACAAAAATACCAAATACACCAAAAGCATATTAGCATATACTGTACATAAGCTTTTATTATGAAATACACAAATAGCGAAACGGAGAAGAAATGCATACAGCAGAGCGCTACACACATTGTGAGGCGATCTTAGATGTCACGTTCATGTCAAGCAGCCTAGAAATCCTCGCTTACGTTAGCCTGAATGGATGTTATATCAATTACAGATTAATACCCATTTTTACACAGCTGTTGCTGATGTCATCCAGACCTCAGTGTCAGGATATAAATAGCCTGGCCATATGTGGTGCACTATCAAGGAGAGGGCCTAAACACAAGTGCACGTATGACCTATTAGAGAGCAGCAATTTAAAGTCTAATACATATTTATTGGCACGTTTCACCTCCAGTCTTGCTGACAGCCAACTAGAGTGAACTTTAAATGGTAATTTCAATTCTGCGGATATGTAAAACCTTGATTCAGTTAAGGCTACACTGTTGGACAAAGAGTATGTTTTGATTTGTCTGTGTTTTTTATTTTTTTATTTTTTCAAATAAATCCAAATGCATCCACCAAAAAACTTTTTTTTGTCATCATTTATCATTATGTCAGAAAATAAAAGTCAGTTACTGAATGTTCGGTCATTATTTAGTATTTTGCCCTCTGAAAATAATACAAAATGTACATTAATTTGAAATGATTTATCATGAAATGAAAAAGCAATGACTAATCATTGAAAACAATTTAACAATCCTTAAACGGATGCTCACAGCAACATTCAACAAAAGGTTAAATGAGCGGATTATCATGTTTTGGGGCATTACAGCTCAAAAT
The DNA here is from genome assembly GCF_046629955.1 of Centroberyx affinis. NCBI lineage: Eukaryota > Metazoa > Chordata > Actinopteri > Beryciformes > Berycidae > Centroberyx > Centroberyx affinis. The sequence continues at coordinate 68,706 of NW_027283231.1, read as the reverse complement.
GTTTGCATGAGAGTCATGAGCGTTGCTTGTCAGTTCTTTATTCTTGTAGCTCAGTGCAGACGTTTTCTCTGTGAGAGGAGAAAGGTGGTGTAAGCCAACAGAGAGCTGGTTTTGTACATTTTTGCTGCCCTGTCGTTTTCTCAGCAGGATGTCTCTTGGGAAAATCAAGGGGAGGGGAAGGCAATGGGGGGAGGGTCTGGCAGAAAACACACACAGGCATCACATCTACAAAACACTTTGAGATGTCGGGTGTCTGATGCTGCTTACATGTGATTAAGCCTTGGCTTCTAAACAGGCTACGTCTGATGACCCTGCTGGTGTGTGTGTCCCTGATTTGTTGTAGTGCCAATTCTCTCTCTCTCTCTCTCTCTCTCTCTCTCTCTCTCTCTCTCTCCCTCTCTCTCTCTCTCTCCCTCCCTCCCCTCCAACAGATGCTGCAGATGACCGTCTCAAGAAGAAATCACTCCCATGTTTGAAGCTACACTTTGCTTTGTGAGGCTCCTCGAAACTGACATTAATCCACTTTTTCTTCTGTAGACTGACAAGAGCATGGAATGGAGGTGTCACACTGCAGACAGTGGAGGGGGCAGCGCGGCTTTGACGGCCCTGCTAAAGCATCGCTGCTGCCTGTAACAGTCAGAGCGCTGCAAATTGGAAATCCAGAGGAGATCATCTGTAAAAGAACAAGTCCGCTGCTGGTGTAGGATACAACTGAGCCGGAGAGAGGGAGAGAAAAGCCAGAAAGCAAACAGGCTAGCATAAAATGAATGAAAGCATTCCAGTAATTCTAACAGCAGCAAAATATAACCAACCAAACTCTACAACTAAATACCAATCAGCAAGAGATTCTGCTAACAATTTTCCCATAAGACATGCTACCCAAAGAATGCAACATGGAACAGGTAATATGTTGTGTCATGTGTGGATACATGGACCATTCCGCTTTTCGTCAGGAGCGTGTGGTTCCCATCTAGGCAAATCTTCAAACAAAACCCCTCCATCCCTCTGACATCTGCTTGGATGTTGAGTTTTACCAGGATCCCTGAGTATTTATTAGAACATGTGGGGCAAATTGCATTACCTAAAGGAATTTGACCAGGTCAGATGCAAAGATTAACAACATGTATTAAAGTAATACTTTGCTTTGGTAGAACATATTGGCTTCTTAACAGGAATACCTCCTCATGAGTTTATGCCATCAACCACCGATATCAGCTTTTATATAATGTGTTGGGCATATGGATAATGGTGACCAAAAGGGTCACTTTTTCATGGTTCGGTAATACATACAACAGCATTATGGCTGCAATCACTGGGTTCCACATGGTCAGAGATGCATATTTATAAGAATTGTTACACTAGATTATCAAAATGATGCAAATGAAAGGAACTTCAGTGGTGGCTACAGATGCCAGTAGCTAAAAACAATGACCCACTTGCCAACTGGTATGGTGTTCTAAAAAGTGAAAATTTTCTACTAAAATGAAATACTAAAAATCTCTCTTCTCGCAATTTTAGCATGGTAATTAATCTAAACATTTGAAATGGGCAAGGTCAGCTTGACCAGCAAACCCATGACTGATAAAGTAAAAAAGTCAAAAATATATTCCACACACTGACATAGTGCATAGTGACAAACTTAAAGGTGGAAGTGTATTAAGAAAAAACAAAAAAAGGAAGAAAAACAGGCTAGAGGAGCAGACGTTTCAGCTTATGCTTTCATCAATGCTCTGTGGCAGTGGAGTCCAACCATGTGTCCAACCATGTGCAGGTTTTTCTTCCAACCAAACACTACACCAGGTGATTTCACTGATTAGTTGCTCCTTCTCTAGACTCTCTCTAGACCTCCATGTGTTTCAGTGTTTCAATTCAGAAAAAACAGGGAAGAAACATGGATGCCCTAGAGATTTAAATTTGCCCAATGTAAATCCTGTTCCCCATGCAACAGCTAATGCTATGTCGATTGCATTTAGCTAGCTAGTCAATATAGAAAGTTAGCAACTGTAAGTGCAACTTTAACGGATTATAAACATGCTAAAGGTAATGCTGTGCAGCATCTACAGTGTATGCTGCCATACTGACGTGACGTCAGATAACAGCATTTCAGTTTCTTACTTGGAATTCTGATTTGAAGACATGTTCCACTGCATTTTTCCTAGTAGGAAGTTTGAATTTCCAACCTCCGACTTTGAGTGGAATGCAGCAATAGATCAACCTAGCTCATCAACCAGAGGCGAAGATCAGTCAATGACTATACAGTCCTGCCCCCTTACAATGAATATCTCAAAGCATTCTTAAGTAAAGTTTTGTCCAACAAATTTTTGGCAGTGTGTGGAATATGTATTTGACTTTTTTACTTTTTTAGCCTACTTCACCTGAAGTTTGTTCCATGCATCTGCAACAACACTGAGTCCTGAGAGCACAACAATATTCTTCTGCATTGACTGATAAAGCAAGCGTCATGAATCTGAACCACAGTATTTCAATAAAGCCTTTTTTTTCAATGTAGATGTAGACATATAATTGGATTGCAACATGTGTGAAATGACTGTTGTCTCTGTTTTAATTCTCCATGGCTTGTGGAACACCAGTTCCAGCAGCAGCTTTCCTCTGTGATCTAGGCTGAGATCTTTCCTGTTGGGGAGAATCAGTTGAGTCATTTGGATGCCTTGCTTATCTAATGGTTTGGTGATGGCAGAAACCTTCAGCCAGTATTAAAGTACACATCAGCCTAAGAGAGAGAGTGGTCTGGGAGAGAGAACTACAAACTAACAATGGCAGCTCCAGTTTTTTATATTTATAGCGCCCAGCAGGTGTCAGCCACAGTGGTCTCTCTGCCCCCTCCGACACCCCATGGCTGCTCTGCTCCACCGTATGAAAGAAAGGCGAGGGGGAGGGGGGCCAGCTGCCGCCTGGGATTAGGTACCTGAATCCAATCTTGAGGAGCAGTGGGCTCCAGTGGCGTTAAAGTGTTTTCTGGAGAATTTCTCATGTTCCCCACTAGCTGATTATTTCCAGATTTTAGTTCTGCCTCAGCGGAGATGAGCTCCACACAGTTTTGTCAGTCGTGGTTAAGATGTAGCTTGACACTCACTGGCCACACTCAGATGAGTTGTATAATCCCATTTAGAGAGGCACATCCCACAGGCAAGTCATAATTCCCAAAACTGATATTAACTTTTATCAACATGTTTGAATATATATGTATATTTTTTCAGTAGGAACTTGATTTGCTTTTTTTGATGAATGCAATTTCACACAGAGCCATTACATTTTACACATGCAGTAAGTGAATTGGTGATTCTGTCTTTTTTCTTTTTTTTTTCCTTGAGGAAGCACATCAGTAATACCATCTCTTATCTCTGTTTCAACCATCAGAAAACAAAGGCAGTCCCTTTTCACCTCTCTTTGTGTTCTTTTTTCACCAATGTCAGCACTGCTCTGTCTACTCTTGCTCATTAACCTTGCTTGTTCTTCCACTTCATAGCCCTCCTAATATGCCCCCTCCCACTCTTAGAAGACTCTGAATCCCCTTGAATAACCGAGGGGAAGGAGGTAGTTATTGTAATGTAACTGTGCAGCGATTGGCTTCCAGCACAAATCACTTTCAAAAATGAAAGTGAGTTAAACTGAGTGAGGCAACCTCAGGCCAACTTAAGTTCAAACTTAAGTGTTTATAAAAGTAGAGTGTAAAATGTGTGCACTAAAATTAATTTAGAAGCTGTAATCTGTCATCATAGTGCTTTGTGTTGTAATGTGATATCATCCTCACATCAGCATCATCATCATCATTGTTGTTGTCATCCTCATTTAATCCCTAAGTGGTCTTTTGCGTTTTCCAGGTTGTTATTGTAAATAAAAAATAGTTTTTAATTGGCCTGCCTTGTTAAATAAAATAAAATAAAATAGACAAACCAAAATCATTATCAACATCATCATCATCATCATTAACACTAGCTATTTTGACACTAATATTAGTATTGCCACACTGCATCTCTTTGCACAAGACCATTACATTTATCCATCTATGTTTGTTTTTTTGTTATTATTTACTCTGTATCACTGATTGATATAACACAATAGTTCAACCTATTCAATCTATATCCACGAAAACGTTACATTTGCTGTTCTAAACAGCAAATCAGGTCTTTCCTGAGAAAAATCCTTTGGCGCACAGGAGGTCATGTGTTCTATGTTTCCAGCAGCAGCAACAGCAGTTTGATTGAAATAAATAGAAGAAGAACTGGGTAGTTAGCCTGAGCAGCGATAGCCACCATGGCTGAAGAGACAAAGAAAAGGCCTGTACCTACAGAAACCCGAACTTGATCAACAGAAAACCCAAGGAAAAAGACGTCACAGTACTGCCCACACTTTGATTGACAGGTGATCTCTGGGAAGTGCGGTGTAAAAACACTACAGCAATGACCGCTGAGCACCAAATATGATGTAAGAAACAAACAAAAAAAGAAAAACATAATCTTGCAGATTACCACTTTCATATCTAGGTGTCTATCAGAGTCCATGATAAACTCATCTGTTTGTTACTATAGCAACCATACAAGCTAGACCTGGGCACTGTCATTATAATTAACCCCTTTAAGATTGTCTTTTCCCATTTAATCTATTTTTGGCTGTGTTCACCCAGTAGGCTATGTGATTTTTTTTTTTTTTTTTTAGATTCAATGACTTAACTTCATTTATAGATTTACTTCGTGATAAGGCATCAGATGCCTGAAATAACAGATGTATGGCGTATTCCTATGCCTCTAGAAAGAGAAGCGCTTAACATGATTTGTGTTTTTCTGAGTGTGACTGAAAGGAAAAGCTTTCCACAAGTTTGATTTTACAATGAAGTGTAACATTGCTGATGGCTTGTAAATTGGGCTTTAATTATTATTACAATTATTTTCCATAACAGACATGATGACATGAGACTTGTTATGCAGTCTTGTCTCACAATGAGAGTTGTCACAGAAATGGTGTAGTGGTCAGGACCCCATCACAACCCTGGAGCCACTGCTGGAACAGAAGAAAGACCTTCTCACCTGTCTGTCCCCTAACCTTTCCTCTCTGCCTCTCTGCCATATGAATTCAAATTCATCATTGTTATTACAGGAATCCAATGTCTTTTCTCTTTAAAAATAAAGGCTTGTTACAATAAACTGTTTCAACACTGGACATCTTTGACACATATAACAAGGTGGAATGGCTTATGCATGGAAACAAGCTGACTTTACCACTAGCACTTAACAATTAAGGACTGGGCCTGCTTGGTCTACGCCAAGGGTTTCAACTTTTTCAGCCAGGAATCTTTGACCTGCAGTCCTCTTGCCATGGCACATCTCCATTGGTGCAGCACCTTTTTAATGTGTTCTTAGGAACTGCTCTTTCTGGCCATTGATGATTTGCAAGATTGTGACCCAATTTAACCTTTTGTTTGATCTTGTTCCTGCAAGATGTGTCTGTGTACCTAAAGCTGAAGATCTTGTACTCATCCATAAAGAACATACAATCTAAAGCATTAAAATCAATTTCTGTTTCTCTATATTTTGCTTTGTTCAGGTGTTTGGTTCAGCCTCTGAGACCTCACATCAGCAACAACAAGGTAGTACAGTGAAGTGAATTTCATTTAATGTTTTACCTCACGTTGCAGTGAAAGTCCAACTCATTGAACGCTGTTATTTTCTGTCATATTTCTCTTTATGCAGGCAGGTGTATAGACTTTCTGCCTGGTCACTGAGGGCCTCACGTAAAGGAGACTTCCTGAGTCTATATCCAACAACATGCTGTCACTACTGTGCTCCAAATTAACTCAACCTGACAGGTACCCTACCTTTGTGAGTTTGTCTCAAGTAGATACCATAAAGAAAGAATGGGGAATGTGTGACCAATGTCAATATCTTTTTATACAATTACTTGAGTGGGTGATGACACAAATAGAATGTAACAATTGTTGTGTTGATTTGAGATAGACATTGCGGGAGAAAAAATAATTATTATGTCATAAATTGGAATCCACAGGATCAAGGCATCCAGCAATGTGATGCTTAAGCAGGCCAAGAATCAAGGCTCTTTGATGTCACTATGAATTGTAAGACGATGGCACGTTCACAACACAGTAAAACCTCAGTGTACTTGCTAATGATGACAGAGGAGGCCAATATGGCAGCAAGATCCAGGGGAATTCAACAAAACGCTCGTTAAAAGGTCTAATAATTAAAATATTGATTAATTAGTCTTACATTGATTTACAGTCACACTTTATCAAGCCGAGAGGCTCTAATTACTGTGCTATTATGCCACAGGCTGACCTACTCATTTTTTGTCACTTGTAATGAAAAAGAACATTTCTTTAACTGCCTTTTAAATTTTTGACCTGTAAAATTTTAATAGGGAGTACAGTGGGTGTCAGATCTGGATTGGCAGTAAAGTCATGGGTGGCTAATGTCTGTGAGTCTGGTTAAGTGGCTGTACACACCGGGAGCTGGAACGCCTCTCTAGAGGGATTGGTCAGGGCTGCTCTGTTTTAACAAAATTGCTTTCACCAGCTCTGCAAAGCCACAATGAATAATTACGCAAAACTTGACTTCTCTAGTGTTTCGGTGCACTTTTTTACAAAGCGTTAAAACACCTGTGAAATATCCCGAAAACGTTATTAAGAAGCATGGAAATACAGTTATCAAAGTTCTTTGATACAAGCACTTTTTGTGGTTGGCATTTGGTAGTTAGTTAATGAAGAGGTGTTGAACAGGAATTGAATCCTATTTTCCACTCCATAGAGTCAGAAAATGGTACTTCAGACACTCAGGAATCCCAATTTGCCTCCTGAAATTGGAAATGTGTAGACATGAGAGTGTGGTGCAAATAAAGTCAACAGCATTTTGGCTGACCAGTGGCAGGCTGCCCTGCTAGATTGAACTGTCCGCATATTCCAGTCTACCTCTATGACACAAATTCTGCCACATACTGTCATTTTCTATATACTGTATGTGGTTATGCATGTGTAACAGAGTTGAAAACTCCCTTGTCTCAAACACCCTTTGTCTAGTGGCACAGGTACATTAAAGTCTTCTGATTTGCTGCTCTTTACATCAGAAACGCTTGGAAACACTAGATGCATGTTGTCTTGTGGGACGGTCCAGGAGGAATGATATCATTCAGGGAGGCTGCCATCTTTATGCAGCAGCCCCATTCAAGAAAACACTTTTGAATTAGCTCAAGTGATAGGGTGGCCATCTATCATGCTGGCAAGTGCATGACTAATAGGTTCAAGACTGGGAAAGGCTCACTGTGAAAAAAGGCTATAGCAAGAATGACACCTATAACATTTATACCCAAGTGACCAATGCAGCAAACCAAAAATCGATCAGTCCAGCAAAAGGGGAATCCTCTCTCAAGTGAGATATTTAGGCTTACAAGACTTCAGACATGGCTAATCCGCTACATATACTAAACTCTACAACTGACATGGGAATAGACTATGTAAAATCAGATTGTAAGATTGCAATATTGTTTAAAACAAGGTATTTATTTACAGCAGATTAACGTATGAACATATACTCAACTGTAGAAATTAAACTATTCACCCAGTAAAAACAAGTTAATATAATACACAGCATATAGTGGGGCGATTTTTGTGTTTTCATAGATAGCCTTCAAACAATCACTTAAAGCCTCCCACCAAACTCTCACATGATCATTTTTTACAAGATCTACTATTAAAAAAAACTTTTTTTTCAAGTGAGGTAAGCGTTACCTGAACATTAGGCATCACAAAAAGGATTTTATTAGCTAAACAGTGGCTTAAATCCCTCTAGTCCTATAAAGCACATTGTTTCCTACAGTATATATATATATATAGTTAAAAATAAATGTGACTGGAGGAGACAATTAATCTATGTCACATTTGATCTCTTGATTCATTATGTGCTAACTGCCACGAGTCATATCACTAGCAAGATATATTAGACTTTTATGCATAAACATGGATCATGGTTCAGTAAACAAAAAATATCTGTTTATAATTTAAAATTATTTATTTTTACACATTTATGTTCTATACTGTTCGTAATAATTGTAGATAAATGATATGCATACCCGAATTTGACCCGTTGACCAGAGTAACGTTCTGCTACCATTGCTAATGAAAAGAGTGGTTTTAAGTAAAAAAAAATCAACACACATCGACACAGGCCTCCTGTACTTGATGGAAATGGACAAAAATGTCAAATCTCATGAACAAATTAGAAAAAAAACACAAGTCCATTAATAAAGGGCTGAGGGAACATCGCTGATTTCTTTCATATTTTAATGAGATATGAACAGTATTACACCTCCATGATTTTGCTGCATCAGAACCTATATCCACCCCACCTTTGTTTGCACTCTCTATTTGCATTTCAAAGGGAGCCCATGGGAAACTGCTTTGCATATTTACATCTGATTAGCAACTTTAAATGAACATGTCAAAATCTGAAAATTGTTCATCAGTGACATAGAGAAGACCACACTGATTCTGCACCATATAATATAATGTTACAAAATGCTAAACACAAACTGTGATTAGAATTACATGATATGGCATAACACATGTTAATGCTGAGTAGAGATATATTAACATGTATTGTTAATTACATTTTTAAGATAAAAAGAATTATGAAAATTGTGTTGTACATATAATAATAAGGATAGTATTGAGAGTTGGAAGTTATGTGCCTTGCTCAGGGGTATGTCAGCAGTAGTTTTTAATGAATGGCAGAACAATACTCACTTTCTCTGGCCACATTTTCTAAACCAGGATTATAAAAACCAGTAACCTACCAGTTATAAGCTTGTTTCTCCAACATTAAAGCTACTGCCACCGACATTCGATAGTGTTGGATAGTTACCCAGTATATCAGAAATTATTAGGGCAGAGGAACCATTTGGATAAAGCAATCCCTTACTGATTTATGGATACATCTTATTTCATAGTGTATTCCTCCAAAAAGACAGACTCATTCAAATTTCATGACCATCCCTTAGTGGTCCCATTATTATGTATTTTTTACACATCTGTCCATAATAGTGAATTAAAGGGAGGGTGAAAGAATGGTCAAGCTCCCACATCATTAAAAAATCCCAAATTCAAGTATTCAGAGGAAAAGAAAACACAAAAAGTTCACAATGTTAAGGTAAAGCTTGGTCATGGTTAGGAAAAAAAACAGTCTATAAATTTCTGATGCAAACTTTGTTCCACTGCAACTCTGTATAAGGTATGAAATATGAACTAACTATGTGATTATTAATTGGGCCCATTGTAATTTGAGGATTCTGGGCTGCATATTGTTGGCAGCTCTCCACGGGGTCTGTCTGTGCAGGAACGTGTCGAGGGGGTACCAGCCTGGATGCCTCAGCCATTTAGAGAGCAGCTTGCCACTCGCACATCGGCATACCAATGAGTGGGGTTAAAAAGGCACGGCTCCTCTCAGAGACAGCTCTCCTTCTCCAGCTCAGCTCCAAAGGGTCTCCACGGACTAATTTCCAAAACCACCTCTTAATGTGGGCTTGTGTCAATCACCCGAACAGACAGCTTCATCCCCTGATATGGAATAGTCACACAGTAGAACCTAGCAGACCAAAGGCAATACAATGGTGCTTTACAGTAACAGTCACATATGGAAAATAATATTCAAAAAAAGCTCTTTAATGCCAGATGGATGAGAATTAATACCTTTTTAATTCAGTTTTGTTCACATTTACATTGCTAACCCTTACACAGTCGTAAAGACTGGAATCAAAATGTGATATAATGTCTCAATGATGAATGATTTATTTTTCCACAGACGCTTCTTAGAACCAAAGTGTGGATTTCGGAAATTTTTCACAAACGATCAGCCTGTAAACGTTAAGCTGTTCATGCTGCATGTGTACTTTAAAACTTAATTTTACAGACATGGTGTTGTGAATACAAATGTATATAATTAAATATAAACTCCAACAGAGTTACTCCTAAGTACCTATACCAAAAACTGACAGTTATAATTTCATTCTTGACTTTTCATGCACTTTTTCAAAGCCTATGGGTTTAATCAAAGAAGTAGACAATGGAGAAGTGCAGGCAAAGTGCTGTTTGAGAAACACATCTCCAATAATCTGCATTTATTTACTTCCAAACCATATTATGTTAACAATCTTGACTTGTGTTTTTAAGTAAATGAGTTCATCAGCAAATAGATGAATCTATGCCATGTAAACATAGTCATTATATATTCATACATCATACAACATTTTTTTTTTTCTCCTCCTATATAAGTTCAAAACCAAATCTAGTCCCATATCTGTAACATATGGAAATATGCAGTAATCATTTGCAGTGTTTCTGAGAGGGATGAAGGACCAAATATGCACCTTTATTAATATATACTCATAAGAATAAAAGGATATGTACAACAGCAGTTTTCTTATCCAATGTCTCAAGAATTATCTAAATAAAAGTAAACTCAATTAAAGTAGGTTTTAATGCCATGGTAACATTCCTGTCACATTTGTTTCCAAATCACTCAGTGACATACATGAATTGTCACATGTTTTGTATGCCATAAGTAGAGGAATTAATTAAAGTATGATATTATATATAGTTGAATGACATGTCTTTTAAGAGCATAGAATTTGACTGACATACTACAGAACTTATTCAGCACTGAGCCTAAGCATTGATAATGCTGAGAGGGTTTTAGTGCCCTATGTCCAATCTACTTATCAGCACATTCCCAATGAAGAATCTGGATAACAAACACATCCGTATGATAGCATGAATAATAAAACAAAAAAAAAAATCTGTTTTTGGACAAAGATTCAGCAATAATACAGATGTAATAGGTAGGAGTAAGTAAAAGATATTCTTGTTATTTTTGATTCATAAACAGGACTGCCCATAATATAACAACACACTCCACTTAACTCCTAAACCGCAACTTATCACACACTTCTGCTGAATCCAAACCCCTTTCACGCTCTGGCTTCTCTGAACATTGAATAGCTGAGAAACCATCCCACATACTGAGTTTTGCTTTTCGTGTTACAATCCAAGATGACATACGACACGAGAAATGATGAGAAAACTGTGGGGAGGCTTCCAGTAGATTGATTCTCCCATCGCTTCATTCTTTTCTAGTTAGTCTTTTATTGACTACAAAGGTAGAGTCGTTGCGAAGCAGAGAGAGAGAGAAGTGAACCAGCCTGCCCTGTTTAATCCATGGGGCATTGAAGGAGGGTGATCACTTCTTAAGATCACAAAGGCCTACAAGGAAATCAGTGCAGTCTATGAGATCCCAAAGCTGATTTAAAGGAGCGACGTCCCAGGTTGGGCTCCAGGCCTTTAAGAGGAATAAGGCCATCCTGTACAATAACATTCTAAGGCTCCTGAGAAAAGCACTATTCATGGTCAAATAAGGAGGTCTCAGGTTTGGATGGTAACCCTGTGTCCCTTGGAGAAGTAAAGAAGTTTGCTTTTTACAGAAAGAAAAAGCAATATCAGAATGATCCGCTTATTGCATCAGTAGCATCATGCAAGTCCTGATTCATGTAAATCCATTGCGTTACCTTGATATGTATCTACTGATGTGTATATCATACATTTCCAATTACATCTATGTACTCTGATAGGCCGGAAGGAAATCCTATAAACTGTGGCCACACTGCTTGTGGTCTTTCCCTCTCATGGGCAGATCAAGTCCAACTTTATCCAGAAGCCTAATCAAACCAGAACAATGCAACCCTGACTAGAGAAACGAAAACCCACATCTTCCATTCAGGCACAGAGAGGGAATAGAAGATAAAGCTATTATTTATTTAACTAAATATTTTATTGAATACCAAATACACAGCCATCAATTGTAAAAAGATTAACTAGCAAGCAGTTTGCTGTACAGCCAAAGGCAATTTTGTGAGATAATCAATGTTCTGTGTCTTCCTGCAGGTTTGTCATCTTTATTTCAAAAGCACTGATTGCATTTATGAGCTCTAATTTACCTTATCATGAGTGTTCATTCATCCAATATTACCATAATCCCAGTCTAGTAGTTATAACTTTGCTTAATTGGTTAAAAATATAGAATGTGGACAGAACCACCTCTCTTGCCACTGCAGGCTGAGGACCAGCGATTTTGCACTGCATTTCCAAGTCCTAAAGAGTGAGTGCAAAATTAATGAAGGGGGAACTCTGACTTTTAGTCAATGTAAAAATTTCATTAATGTTATTATTCAGTCACCTCTATGGTCCTGAATTTAGATCATAGAGACCCCATGTGTTGAATCCTGATGGTGTGTATTTCCATTCTCTCAACATCAGGGGACCCAGAGAGCTGAGAGAGCCACACCTGGGATCCTCTGGATGAGATTGGTATGAGCGATATCAGTGTGGCTGAGTGCTGGATATAATTTGAGTGTGGCACTGTATCCACGTCATTCATTCATTCATCCGTAACATTCCTTCGTCCCATTTTTATTTTCATTGAGTTGTCATATTATTTCATTTGAAAATATGACGTGTTTGGTAAAGAGGGATGTTTAGAATCCTTTTGTTGAGATATCCTTGCTGGATTATATTGGAGGATTTTATTTGAGTGTTCTTGGTGAATTTGCAGTGAGTCGAACAGGAAAAAAATACAATCAAAATGTGTTTTGGTACAAGTACTCCTTTTGGACTTATTTGTATATATACAGGCAGTAAATACATATAATTTAAGTACATGTATCATTTATTTCCAAACTACATTTTAAAAATGTATGTCTTCAGAAAGCTAGATTTGCTTGTTCATTCCCTTTGTCTCATGTCAAATTAAAAATTAAAATGTGTTAAAAAATTAAAGCAGGAGGCCGATTTTGGGGCAGGTTCATGGTCAGGTTGGTATGGTCATGTGATAGCTGTAAAGAAATTGACAAGTGTCATTGCTCAACTAGTGTCTCTATTCTTAACATAATAGATGCCTTTTGGTAGCATTTTATCCAAAAGCCATGAGTACCATGAGTGCATAGATTTTTAGCATGGGTGGGATATGACATTTAATGGCTTAAAACTGCTTTATGGGTATCGATATATACCCACGCCTTTTAACACCTTGTGATTTAGGGACATATAGCTGAAATAAAAAGTTAGTGAGATGCAGATTTGAATACAACTTTGAATCCCATCTGCCTTGGAGTGTCATTGATTAACAGTACTTGTGTCCGGCCATGGTCCTTGATCAATCTTATTCAAATGAGTGATCATATCTCAAATATCGAGGTCTAAGCAGTATTTAATTGACAGTGATGTCCTCAGCAAACAACGAGTTCTGCATCAATACTACAGAGCTGACAGGTAGAACACACCTCACCCTGCCACAAAATCAACTCAAATAGCCCTGTTACTTCCACATCATCCCGGGGTGGGAGGGGCTCCAGCGATGGGGAAGGAGCTTTTTTATGGCCCACAAAAATACACTGAGCTGAATGTAGCGGGCAACAACAAACCAAATGGGGAATAAATTGATTAGAAGTCCATCCCTCTACCCTATCTGTTGACTTACTGTGAAAATTGAAGGCTAGATTAAAGTGAAAATCTTACATAGATTGCCTTTAAGTACAGTAGCACTACATAGGTAAAAGACCAAAACCACCCGTTACCTCGACAGATTCTTCCCAAGAGCTGTCACCCACCTCAAGCAGCTCTCCACAGTCACCTCCTGCCAACCTCCACTACCTCCAGCACTCCAGTTCACCAAAACATTACAGCCTATGCAATTTATTATTACCCAAGTGTTTTTTGTACAATCTTGGAGCAATCTTTGAGCAAACCTGTGTACTCTGAGTCTAGACATAACACACTATGATACTTTGCAGCTTCAAAAATCTATGTTCTGAGAGGCTTATAGTTTTTCTTACTTTTCATTCTATTCAGTGTAACTGCAGTACGCCACTGCACAAAAACACTCTGCATTTAAATACTGAACACACATACATATACTGTATGTGTGTATATGTTTGTGGTGTTGACTATACTAATATCTACTGTCCATCATATGTTTTTCACTGCCTATTTCCACTGTATGTGAGGTCTTGTTGTCCTTGCACCATGTTTGTCAGCATGTTGCTGTGAAATTACAAGTTGTCAATATGTCTCTGCATCAATGTCACCATGACAAATTCCCCTACATTTATTGTACTTGGCCATTAAGGTGACTGATCCTAACTCAGTCTAACAACCTGACTCTGAGAAGAATTTTGTCTCTAAAGTATATTGTTACAAATCAATTGCAGACCTTTTCCCTCAAACAAATATTACAAAATACACCATTTAATTTCCATAGACATAGTGTTGAAAGGATCCTTGAAAGGATGAAAATAGTAACCAAAATCTATGAAAACACAGACTCCTCATCATTATGGTCAAATGTGCACATTCCAAAAAAATATTTTTTTGAATATCAAGACTTGATGAAGAATCTAGGCAATTGAACATGGCAAAAAAGTTTCCGAAGTGGCAGAAATCTGTGCTCAATACCCATGTAGGTGCACTGGTAAGGGAAGTGCATGCTCGTACTTTGGGGAAATGGTCCTCTGCCAATTGTGCTGAAATTGTGCTATCCTTATCTCAAGTACTGCTTCACAGATATGAGGAGTGTCCTGCTTTGTGAAAATGATGTCAATGTTTTGTAATTTCATTTCCAATGACAGGGCTCTTCAATCCTTGGGAAACAGGGGGCTGTTTTTGAAGTGCCCATACAGTACTTAGATTCAAGAGGAAGATACAAGTTAATGCAAATTTGTCACAGCCTCAAAGTGTACTAGCTGGAAAAACAACAATGTACACACAAATACACATTAGAGATAACACATTTTCACTCCATAATCTCAAGAAGGAATTGTAGAAGCATAAGACGTGATTACACTCCATAGCCCATGTTCAGTGCCAGATCACCTGATAAATGATCTTAGACATGAATGGTGCCTCCTCTAGCCAAAGGTTGACCTAGTGAAAAATTGTCAATGTTCTGTACCATGACATCTATAAAAGCACATTTTGATGAAGTCAACCTGGTATGAGATGTATACAGTAGGAGAAGGATATTGGTGCAGCATAAAGAAACCTCATGCCTGAGCAGCCATAGATCATTCCCTGCAATGCAGCAGGGAGAACATAGTCTATCCATTGACAGTGGACATCTATAACAGCAGTACACTGACAGCAATAATATACTCTACACCTTTTGTCTCCCGCTTTTGATATAGATGTGCACTATTTCCACATTTGCACATTTGTTGTTGGTCATAAATATTGATTGAGTTGATGTTTTATAGTTTATTGCATGGTTCTCCACTCCAAATTCCTAGGTATTTCAATAACTGCAGATGGCAATAAGAAATATCATATACGTACACAATATTGATATTTAGGAAGAATTTCAGCTTAGCATTTAGCATTCCTTGTTCATCAAAAACTATTCACTAATTCCCATATTAAAGTAATAATCTGTGACATTTATAATAGAAATTAATTTTCATTTTGATACTCTCTATTGCCAGTTGATGCAGCACAGGAGTGGTTCAACCTATACTCAGTTCTTGAAAGCTTTTACATTTGCTGTCCTAAACACCTGTGAGCAGATACCTCCTTCCCAGGAGAAATCCTCTGCTTCACAGGAAGTGATGTGTTTTAGCAGCAAAAGTGGCTTGTTTGGAATAAATAGTGGAACTCTGTGGTTCACATGACCTAATAAAATCAACAGATTAATTGCTCAGAAAGGGGCAAGCATGCAGCAACTGTGTCCAAGCTGAAAGAAAAGCCTTTCCAAGATGAAAGAGAAAGATGAGAAGGAACTGAGGAATAATTCAGATGTGACTGATTTTCTTTATGTTTCTTTATGTTGATTTTCGTTCTATTTCGGCAGTCTCAGTACAGCTCAGCAGCCCATGCTTGTTTATTTAGGGGAGTGGCAGCTGCTGTCAGTCCAGTGACATCAAAGTACTGGCGACACTGTTGCAAAATGATTGCAGTGAATGCCAAATACATTGCTGTGCAAAACCCCACAGCAATGATCGCTTATCACCAAAGATGTTGCCAAAGTAAAAAAAAAAAAAAAAGTTGCAATTATCACTTTAATGTATATCTTATGACCCATTTACAATTTTAATGAGAGCTTTGATCATATTCAAGAAGTTGTAATAAAAGGAGCTACAGCTGTGTCAACATTACATCATTGACATTTAAAAAAAAAAATGGTTTGTTCAAGAATGTAATTCCCTTCTCAATGGAAAATGATCAATATACAGTGGCCAAGGCAATACAGTACACATGCACACACACATGAACACATGTATGTGCTCACACACATACACACGGGTACACACATGCACATGCTCACACACATACAGACCATAGCTAGTAAATTCTTATTGCTATGTTTCTATCGTCGGAGAAATATGACAGCAATTACTCTACCACTATGTGAGTTGACCACCTCTGCAAACCATTACACGTAAATGTGTTGTGATCTCTGTGTTCAACAGTCTGTTATGGACCAAGATGCATTCCCTTCCTTTTAGTGTGCAGTGGCGTCTGGGGTCATGGCCATTTTGCCCATATCCCATTTCTTGGTGTATCTTTAGCAAGCCAAGCAAACCGTGTGTTGAAGCTCAGACTGAGGCCTTTCTCTGTTGTTGGTATATGTGGGTCAAAGAGGAATCTTTTGAAAACAGGATGATAGGAATACTGCCCAGTATTAAATGAAAGGTATTTACAAAGCTAGAACTATTCTCTTAAATGTCTGACCAGAGCAAACTGATATTCAATGGAAATACTGTAAGTGCAAACATTGGTACACCCGTTCTATCACTTTTGTACCTTTATACACACAGAAGCATCTGGAAGGCGGTACTGGACTCAGATTCAATTAACTTGTCTTATAATAAGGGGCAAAGACTGGGAGTTAGCAGCGCACAACTAAGGTCCAGAGGTATGATTGACGTTAGCCTCCATTCAACCTCAGCATGAAAGGAAGAGCTAAGTAAACAAATAGCATGCTCTCAAAACATTCTCCGTGTAACCAATGGCACATGTCCAAGACACTTTTTCAAGGAATCAACCCATATTTTTTGGTAACACAAAATTATGTTTGATCATAAAGTACTGTAGTGCCATTGCTGAGATCAGTGCTGAGATGGGTAGGTATTGTGCCTGGCTGATGAATTGAATAAGTCCATGAGCTATGCTGTAAATCTCCGAGATGAAGGACAAACACTATATCTCACATTGCCCTCCATCTGAAGGAAGAAAAATCCTCCGGGCATCTTTAACGATGGATAAGAATAGGGGACAATAAAGTTTGGTAATTTCAACAGTAGAAGTCTAAATTTTCTTATGAGTATCAATTGTTTACATTGATATTACCATATAGCTTTTTCTTTGTTGTCTTTAGGTTTTTTTTATTTTTTTTTATTTATATCAAAATGGCAACAAATACTGTTTGATCATGGTGGGCATGCTCAGTGGCATTGTACATTCTCAGTTCTCATAGTTCTTAGAAAATGAGTTGCAGGGGGTTTCAGTGACGAATGGGTTTTTATCTGTGTGGCTGAATGACACAGTGTCAGATCCTGTCTCAAACCTTTTATGTTTCACTTCACTGCACATTTCACAGTCTTTCTCTTTCCCCACACAGCCACAGAATATATTAGTCTTGTTGTTCTGGTGCTGGTCATGTTTGAGAGACGTACATCTGCTATAATCATGTTGTTTTCAATTTTCTCCACTCTTCTTTGCCCAAGTACATGTTATGGTATGAATGATAGGGAATGCTGGAAAGTGTATCTAAGAGTTTGGGCCTACTTTGTTACACAGTCTGTGTGCAATAATATATACCCCAAGAACTGCACTGTCAAACATCTCAGCTTTACTTTACTTTTCATGTCTTTCCTACCTGCAAAATGTTTTCCTCTCCAAGGCCCCCTCCTGTTTTTGGTGCTGGTCATGTTTGAGAGACGTACATCTGCTATAAACTGCAAAATGATAGCTGCCAAATTGAAGAGAAAAACACTGATGTTATGATCATGTTCGCGCCTTGTGAAAAAGCAACATTACATTCAAACTTTTCTAACAGGGCAGCAGACCTGTATCGCCAGTGTGCTTTTGAGCAATTTAATTTGATTTTTAATTATCATTGTTATAACGACAATATTGCATGTGTCAGTATCACTGTATAGTGGAACTATACAGGACAACACTCCTCAAGTTCAGCATCTAAAGTGTATAGATACTGTATAACCACACACCCTCACCTTTAACAGCAAGCCAGCCAATCAGTCAGCATCGTTGCTGTCCAGGACTGTGTCATTAGTGTGTCATTGGGAGGAAAATAATAGTAAATCAATGGGGTGGTGTAATGTATGGGTGTGCCGCTCATTCCTCCATTTTGCTGTAGAACTTGTGGGACAGTACCTGCCCCAGCAAGCATCGATCACTATTAGGGGGCTGATTAGTCAGCAAAGTCTCAGCTCTGCTACAGTGAGGACAGAAGCCTGTGTGCCGCTATTACAACTGACAGCATGTTTATGCCTGTGCTTAAACAGGAGTAGTCACTTAAATGTTGTCAGCACCGCTGTTTGGAAATGATTGAAGATGGGAATTGTTTTCTGCATAAATCAGTGACAAAATCCTCTTTTCATCTTTACTAATTTAAAAGATAAACTGTCATTTTAGATTTTATGTAATATAAACAATATGTGATGAAACATTTGATTAAAAAAAAAAATGAAACAAACTGTAATTCTTGGGTAATTGAGATGCATACAACTGTTTGTTCACATGTTATTCACATGTTATTTGTTATTTATATATAACCATTAAACAACGTGAAGCACTGATATTGGATATTGATTACTCCTGTTTGCTGTCTACCTTTTCTGGTGAGGGATGAAGGACATTTCCTCCAACAGACTAGAACCGCAGCATCTTGACAAAATAAGACCTATAAATATATATTTCATCTAATGAATGGCTAATTATTGTCATTTCTATAATGCATATAATAGATTGGCTGACTATTGTGTGTTCTCTGTGTCCTACAGCACAAAAAGCAAACAAAGTCTGTCACTGTCAGTTTACTGTGAGTGTTTAGGTCTGTATCCCATCATGCATCACATAATATAAGAAAATCACAAATCAAAGTGTGGCTAACAGCATAGGGGAAACATGCTATGCTCAGGTGCAGGTTCTGGTAAGTCTGTGGTTCCTCAAAGAGAAGTTGACTGGTTGGATACTTCCTGCCCTCTTGTGGTGCTGCTGTATAGCGTGAGAGACACATCTCACATCTTCATCAGTAAGGAGATGAACAGTCCAACCGACCAGAATTGAATTGATTTTGCATTAGATGTATAGGTAAATATAAAGATATCTAGCATAAAGATAAATATTTTCTTTCTATATTATCTTTTCATCACTCTTCTTTGTTGTCATTTTATGAAACAAATAGGATTTTTCGACATGTAACATTTCATATTTTAAAATCTACGTGGAAAACAATTTGATCTATATACAGATCAGATAAAACTTGTTTTCTCAATTTATTAAAGAGATAACAATGAGTTTTACAGCATGCCATCTTTTAGTCATGTGTACATCAATTTCATTTTTTATTTCTATTTATTTCTAAATGTAAAGTACATCATCCTAAACCCACAATTTAAAAAAAAAAGTTTTTAATGAATCAAAACGCAGAATAGATGAATGTGATTTAGAATCAGTTAAATGGTACAGAGATACAGATCCTCCCAGACTCTGAACAAGATTAGATAGGGAGAGAAACCGTTCACAAATGCCCAGTGAAAGGTCAGCGTGGTATTGAATTTTTTCGAATATTTTTCAAAATACCTCCTGGCATTGCAAATATTTTTGACTACAGCCTAATACTTTGGGGAAGGATGAATCCCCACTCCCGCATGCCCCCATCTCTCACTCTCACATACACACACACACACACACACACATACACACACACACCACCGCACAATGCCTGCCAATCTGTCCAGAAAAACACCGCTCTGGGTTATTCATCGATTGACCATTCAAATCCCAACATATGCTGCTCTGCTTCTATTCCACTGTGTTCTGAGAAATGGACCATTTCCTAGTTCTTCCACAAGGCTTCCTACCCCGTTCAGGAGTCACCCGCACACCATGTAAATGAGAGAAAAAAGTAGGCAGGAATGTAAATTGATCCAATACGTGTGTAAATGTGCTTGTGCACATGCGCGCATGTGTATCTGTGTGTACCACTGTGAACATTTTGACCTATTTTGCAGAAAAATGCAAGGGAGATATATCATCCTAAGTTCTGCACTGTAACCTTGAAGTAAATTGCCCCATGATATATATCATGTTGTTTTCAATTTTCTCCACTCTTCTTTGCCCAAGTACATGTTATGGTATGAATGATAGGGAATGCTGGAAAGTGTATCTAAGAGTTTGGGCCTACTTTGTTATACAGTCTGTGTACAATAATATATACCCCAAGTACTGCACTGTCAAACATCTCAGCTTTACTTTGCTTTTCATGTCTTTCCTACCTGCAAAATGTTTTCCTCTCCGAGACCCCCTCCTGTTTTTACCCCTGTCGTTTTCCCTTTCTTATCCATCCTTTTGATCACCTAAAACATCAGTCCATCACTACTAGAAGCTGTGGTTTGTGTCTCCCCGCTGTCCATAGCTCACTGTCTGCCTTCCAGTGAGAGCTCCTCCCTGCTGGGCTGCTGCCCGTTTGCCAAACTCAAGTGTTTGTGGAAGAAGTGAGCAGGTTTTACATGGAGGACTGCCTTAATGTTCCTCAGTTGGTGGGCAGCCACACAGGGCGCTGCACTTCAGATTCACTGTTTGTTCATCTGTATAGGGCTGAAGCTCCTTCTTCCCCTCTCTAACTTCCCCTCTCTCACACACACACACACACACACATACACACACACACACACACACACATACACACTCTCACAATCTATATCCCTCTCAGAAAGAACCTGTCCAGTTCACATGGCAGGACGACTGAAGGCAGCCAATGAAAAACCCTCCAGACATGTAAAATATGCTATTTGGTTGCTGTCTTGTTCAATGAATGATCTTAAAACCTATTAACATTTGTACAGTATCTGTTTTGCTCTCATACATACCGTCATTATTTACACATGTCAGTTGATATCATATAAACACTTGGCCTGCTGGGATGTTACTGTTTCTTCTGAGCAGTAAAGGTATGCCTTTCAACTGGGGATTAGGAGGGGATGTGGCCTCTCATAGGGCTCCCTCAGAGCAAAGCCAGTCCTCCCATGTTAATTTCTCAAGGTCAAGAAAAACCTCTGTAATGTTTCAGCTTTGAAGGCGGACTGAAAAAGACAATAACAGGAACCCTGCTGTAGGGAAAAAGAACATTGTGATTTGATATAAGATACCACTACATTCACCTGTTTGCAAAGTTCAAGGAGGCCAGTCGCAAAACTGTTGCAGGCTGACCAACAAAAGACAAACACGTCTGTTTAATGTGAAATCATACAGTGTCTGGTGTTGTTTTAAGTGCTCTTCTAGATACTACACCATCAGCGGTTTAATCATGTGGTTTCCTACCACATGATTGAGCTGATCTACTGTTTTAGCTGAGCATCTTTATGTTCTTGTCCTTGTTGGCTCTGTTCCTGTAGGAATTAGTTTTAATATGACCATTGTATTCATCACCCACTGTCTTAAACAGTTATTTTACAAGCTGAACTGGCTAGGTCTAATTGAGCTACTTTACATTGTAATAAGGCAACAAAATGCATAGGATTAAAGCAGACCTTGTTCCCTTATGTATTTAAAAATAGGGCTTTGGAAAAAGCTACATTACGTGTGTCTCGCCTTTTGAGATTTAATGACTCTCCTGTGACTCCACAGAGAATTACTGCCAGTAATTGATTATTAAAACTTGAAATTGCAAACCACATCCATTATTTGACGAGTGAATGTGTTATCCTTGTAATTAACAAAGCTTGGCATTCGCCGTTCGCCAGTTCCAAGACCCCTAGAAAAATATTTCAGGGGTTAGAAAGGAGACTTAAAGAGCAAGCACTGTCTGGGCAATTATCTGAGACACAATACATCACAAAAGATGCTCAATATACCAAGAAAATCACCTTTATAAAAATCTAGAACAGTGTGCTAACTCAAGGTATAAAAGACTTACACCTATACAGTAGCTGTCGATTAGTTTTAGCATTAACACCAAGTTAAATATTCAAAGATGAAGAATATGATATGAAGGTGTTTCTATAGAAAATATAGAATCTTTAGAAAATATGTAATTATTATTTTTGTAAATATAATTTTATTAATCTAATCTTTTTTCATGTAAATGCAGAATACCTTTATAAACCATTTCCTCTTGCAGATTGTTAACCCTCAACTATAGACCCTAGAAGTGTTTTTGCCACTTATCTTTGGCCTAGAGATTTCAAACCTTGAAAACGTTGTTCTAAGTGGTTACACATATTCTTATTTAAAAAAAAAGTAACAATAAATCCTGAATATAATGAAATTTGCAACTGCTTTTAAAGTATTTTTTTTATTCATCAAAAAAGTCTAAATTTCAAGCTTTCCCCACACTTCTCTTTTTAATATTTTTTTTAACAACTAAAAAAGAATGTATGAAATTCAAAATCGCTGGTGGATTCTTAAACTGATTGAATATGTAGAATAAGTTGGAACGGGCTTTTATAATGTCTCCATGCTACAAATAAACACTAAACATTTCCTGGCACCATAGTGTGGATGAAAGCTCTGGGCTCCAAGTAATGTGCAACTGTTCTTCTGCTCTTTTTCCACTTATCATATTAGCAACTTAATACAGATTTATTTAGTACACAAAAAACAATCAGCTCAATCCCTGCTTTTCTGTTCATCGATGTTATACAACTCATCTCTAACAAATTAATTCTCAGTGAAGCTGTAAATTGGTGTGGCATCACTGACTGAAGGGCAGGAGGAAAGCTTCCCCTCTTAAAGGATAATTCCAGTGTGATTGGAGTTTTTGCTCATTTCCTACATTCTCTCATTGTTTTACACCATTGTAGGTCGCAGTGCTTTTATCACATTATGACATATTTGCTATTTTTCCTTAGTTGTTTTTTAAAGTAAATGGTTTGAAAGAAATGCTGTCTAAATATTGCACTCCACAGTAAAGAAGAGGGCAGCGATTTTAAGCTGTATTTGTGTGAAATTAAGCTTTATTTTCCGTTTCATTTTACTATAGCTGGTGTCTTTCTTTGGTTTATCTGTTGCCTTAAACGGGTTGTGATTGACAGAGGGCGAGCCCTAACATAACCGCAGAGAATGTTAGCTATTGCCTAAAAATTTTATTTTGGGGGAGAAAAATGTGGAAATCAGAGGAGAAAGCAAAAGCAAGACGCCCCCTTCTGTCTCGTCTCAGCTCTCTCGAATGTTCACGTTAATATATGAAAAATATATGAAAATGTAAAAGATTATAGCTTGTTATTAGCATTCTGATGCTGGAAAATGTAAAAAAAAAAAGAATGACTAAAAACTTGGAATTGTCCATTAATTCTGGCTAAATGAACAAAAACATGCTATCCGTGCACACGACCCGCCCCTGTTCGCAGCTTCTTATCCATCTCATGATATTCAGCCAAATGTATTTTGATGTCACAATGTTATGTTGTTTGGCCGATGTGTACGCAAACAGTAAGTGTTCATTAAAATGAAAATAAAAGGGAAGCAAAAAGAGGAATTCCCTGTGGTACTGAAACTGCACAGTGTTCCCCTTTAAAATGCTCTGAGTGCAGGCTTTTACCAAGTGACGCATAGTTCACAGATGACCTATTATTAGATATTCTGAGGCATTTACTGTATATAATGTGATATCTCAACACAGATACAAGCATTACTTCACCATTGTTTGATATACACTACCAGTCAAAAGTTTGGAGATGCATTTTTCTTTATTTTTACTAGTTAACACATTTTAGAATAATAGTAAAGACATCAAAACTATGAAATAACACAAATGGAATTATGCCAAAAAAGTGTTAAACAAATCAAAACTATCTTATATTTTAGATTCTTTAAAGTAGCCGCCCTTTGCCTTGATGGAAAGACAAAGGCTTATTATTTATATTTGTCTAAAAAACAAATTTCAAGCATTTAAGCATAAGCCTTTAGATCAAAATGGCTTTAAGATAATGAAAAACAGTACATTCAGTCAGGTGCGTGTGTCCAAACTTGACTGGTAGTGTACATTTCATCCTTTATTTGCATTATGTGTGAATTGTTATGTATGAAATAAGAAAAAGCTGAAAACAGTGGCTTATCTACCACTCATTTGGTCATTCCTTCCAATTAGCCTGTGTTTATCTTTGCTCCAGTCCACTGAAGCCGTAGCAGCATCAGTAAAGAGCTGTTGGACTCACCTCCAGCTTTGGCTTCTGCTGCTGAGGAACAGTGGAAGCCTCAAGCCTGTAACCTACAGTGCAATGCATCCCTACACAAACCTAGCCTCACTTACTCATACACTCGGACTCGGACCTAGACTCAGACCCCAGCCTAGACAGCGCCCTTACTGCATGTGGATCAAGAGGAGAGCGCACAGCAAGGTCTTCACTTCATTGGACATCATCAGTAACAGCAGAGCTAGATGCAGACTAGTGGAATACAAGAGGGGCATTCAAGAATAGAGAGAGACAACTCTCGAGTACAAAAGCTGAAGACCTGAGAGTGAGAGTGCAGGCAGGCGTAAATCCAGTGTAGAGTGGTGTGGTAAAGTGTGAGGGATGGTGGTGGTTGTTCATGAGGGCCAAGACAGAGCAGAGAGACCCTTCCATTGCTGGGAGAAATACTGTATCCACAGGCCGTTTGGGCTGGATAGAGCTGGATGAATTCATTAAAGGAAGCGCAGTCTCTCCCAGCTGCCATCTCTCTCCCTGCAGCCAGACACCGATCAATGGCAGGAATACATCCAAAACAACATTTAGCACAAGACCTCGGAAGCAGGGGTGCATTTAAGACTTCTCTGTGTGCGCACATCTCCCCTGGATGTGAGCGCTGTTTCAAAGTGTGGTATTGAAGTCGAGAGAAGTATAGGGGCAATGCGCTTGTATCACAACAGAGAGGATTGTTTAACACAGATGCCTCAAGACAAGACATTCTGCCATTTGCAGTGTAGAGAATCGCAATGTTTTCACTTATCAAAGTTATTCATAATCCATAATAGGAAATTTCTGCTTAAGTGTCAGACAGCTCTGAAGATCAGCTGTAAATGAAAACAAATTTGATCAGGTCAAATTCATTACTTGCATCCAGTAATATTGATTTAAACATCTATAGAGTAACAGTAGGCGTTGCTGGATTGTTGTTGGTGTCAGTGGAAAATACATTTACTTATTCCTATGTAAGTGCATTCTCAGACCAATCTTTACTCTTAAAATGTTACTGATAATCAGTACCACTATTTCGGGTTGTAGGATAGCATAAACTAGCAGTTTTTGTTCATAACTATGTTTTTTTTAAGTTATAATTGAAGTGAAAATGAAAAGTAACATTATCTAATACAATCTACAACACATTTATATCTATTATGTAATTTAAATTGTACAACACATTATGATTTCAAACATGAAATGGGAGAAGGAAAACCAAAATGCTTCTAGTGCCATCTAGTGGTCACAATGTCATTCAGTTTCAGTGGTGATGCTGTGGAGAGAACACACAAAGATAACATTTAATTCAGTAAATTATATGTGTATGTGTAAATATTCTATGTTAAGCTAGTATGTTCACTGACATTAGTGCATTATGACTAAATTTGTGTGTGCAGAATCACACAAGAAAATCATTACTTATGTAACTACTATAAAAATGTTTCTTATATTGTGTGCAATACTGAACAGTGATACACAGAAATTTAATTTTACAGTTATATCTAATGTATACCATTACATTTGAATGGATATGAAGGTGGTTTTAAGAAGAGTGAACCCATCTGAAGTAATGTATTTTTTTAAGGTTTTGGACAATTAAAGAGAGTGAGAAAAGAGCAGAGAAAAAAACAAAGAGATTCAAACGCATGGACCCAGGACGCTCCGTATACTATATGAAGATTGTAATGTATTCTGTGGTTTTATATGTTAGATCTGTAAATGAAGGCAGAGTTTATTAGCCTAGCAATCCAATGATTTACATTGTAACGTGTGAGATCTCATCTGGCTCGCAGGGCTCAGCGTTTACAATGCTGTGTACTGAACTACAGCAACTACCGTGAAATGAAACGTTGCTGGAGATTAAACATGTGAAGCCAACTGCAATGAACATATCAATCAAAGCTCATACAAAATATTTTCAAGAATTTATATAATGCTGTTTTCACCTTGCAGCTTATTCTAAAATGTAACAATTACAAAAAATCATACAGTGCAAACAGACTTTCTTTGTTTTTCTTTTGTTTTTTTATAAAACTTTGCAGTCGATGACATTCATTGTTCAATGCACTGTTGTCCAGCTGAAACAAATGAAACAACTCACTAACACAGTTTGGTAATTTCACTCATGTCAATGTATGTTAAAATTTGTTTCAGAATAACTTGTTTCTAAAAGCTGATGCATTATTGGCTTTTCAAAAATGAAGCAACAATATGGGACACTGTATGCCCACGGTAGTGGTAATAACATCAAAATACAACCAACCCAAATGTTGCGCATTGTATACCTGAATCTTGGAAAAGATATTATAAAACACAAATTTCATTATACATTGATTTGAGATATGATCAAAATCAGTCAAATACGATTTCCATCTTAATGGTTTGAATCTGAAATTTGTCAAATATATTTCACTGCTCTTTCTATAGAGCAAGCTCACAACTAATTAAATGTAATGCATACATTTCAAATGAATGTACAGTGCAGGCTAGTGAGGTTGTGTGCAAGTTCTCTCTCTCTCTACCTCTTTCTCTTTCTACAGCAGTCTCAGTCCAGCTTATAGCGCATGCACAGTGACACTTCCTCAGAGGTCATTTTATCTCTCAAATAGAAAACAACAATAATTTTCTTAAAAAATACCTGAATACTTAGAGATACGATGACAATAAAAAGCAAGATAGCTTAGTTTTACTCAAATGAAAAAAGGACAGAGGTGTTGTGTACTACAATTCCCAGCAACAGACAATGATGTCCTCGTCCAGATTCAAAAACATCAGCTTTGACAGCCGATAACTGACAAGATCCACAGCTTTACATACATACAGTAGACATTCTATTGAAACGTTATGAATGAAAACTGTCAAATATCAGCCGTGTCGTTTGCCAGGAAAAAAACAGTTCGCATTCATTCATGTCGAGATGCTGTAACGAATCACGCGAGCTGCTTACAATAAGCATTCGGCTCTACAATATATACAGTACAATAACTCAAGTTTGGACTTCACACCACAGGGGGTCTGTATATTTGGGATCTGCTGCCACATCCGGGACAACAGGGCCGATGAAAAGTGTTCACCAGACAAACCTACAGTACCAAACACACATTATCTTCAGCACAAACTCCTGCATC
Source organism: Centroberyx affinis (assembly GCF_046629955.1). Lineage (NCBI taxonomy): Eukaryota > Metazoa > Chordata > Actinopteri > Beryciformes > Berycidae > Centroberyx > Centroberyx affinis. The sequence goes on along the minus strand of NW_027283231.1, from coordinate 41,110 downwards.
ACCTGTGGTCAGTTATTATATAGTATTGTACTGCGCTAGTCAATTTAAAAAAAAAAAAAATAGAGAGAGGACCAGTTACCACTTTATGGAACTCTAGTGGGTGATAACAGTGGTTTCAGTTAGCATGGCTGTTGAGTTAGTTTGTGTGTCCTTCTCCTTCAAGGCACGGGAACACTGGGAGTGCTTGTCCAGAAAGGCCCTGTAGTTAAGGTGCATGCGGGCCCCTGGGTCCCTCGGGGCTCTTGTTCATAGGGCGATCCGGGCACAGTGGTGTTTGAGCTTGCAGGGCAGCACCCCACGGTTTAGCTGGTAAAACTCCACCAGCTGGATCAAGTCAGTGAACCGAGTGTGACCATCGTCCAGGCTGTAGAACAACTCCCCTTCATCATCCACCTACGATATAGCACACATGCACGTCCGCACACAACATTTAATGCACGCACGCAACACACACACAAAGCAATCACATACAAGAGACAGGCGAATGATTGAACATGAAGCTGGTATTGTGAGGTGGTGTCTGGAACGTGCGAAGTAAACCAACACATGGCTGTGGAAAATCAAAACAATGGATTGTACTCACAGGTAAGATCTGAAAGTGTTTGATTCTCTGCATGTGGCACAGTGACAGTACGAATGTCTTAGGGTTGCTTTGGCTGTCCCTCAGAAGAAATACTCTGAAAACAAAAGGAAAAGTCTTTGCTGAAGTCCCAAGCCATCACTTTTACCTTAAAATATTGTGAGATGTCTTAAAATATTATTGAAACAATACCTCTAAGACAAAGATTAAAAAAAACCCATTTATTTGTATCTTAGTGACGGCACAACTGTCTCTTATGGTTCTATATGTCTTCAATCAGAATTGACATTTGCAACACCTACTGCAACTGTTCCGTTTTTCTAGCACATGCTGAACATGCGCTGTCAATGGAGCCACTCCAGAATGTGTATCTCGATGACACTAGAGATTACAGTCTTGGCTCACTTGTTTTTGCTGTTAGGAGACTTGTTTATGGTCACAAAACTATACTGAAGTGTTTGAATCATGGGGATAATGCATTTGGATTCTGTTTAAGGGCGGATTTTACCTTAAAGACATCTCAGCATGTGTCAAGATACCTCCAGACATAACGATAGCTGGGTATGATACCAGAATTTATTGTTTTCTTTGCAACTATCTCTACCAGAGACAGGAACACTATGTGGGCGATCTTTACAGTACAGTCCTTATAGTTCTGATATATATAGTATATATATACTGTATATGTTTATAACTTATGTGATTTCTTAAATGTAGATTGTTGTTATGACTGGATGTGAACCTATTTGATGTGAAAATGATCTGATTGAACTAACTGGAATTCACCTGTGACCCACATGGATGCTATTTAAGACGGAAGGGATGTTTTATCCACAGACACTGATGAGGGCCATGATTGTCCATCATGAAAGCGAATTAAATATGTAAAATACCCTTGTGTTGAGTGTACCCCTATTCTTTTGAATAGACATTCTGTGTAAGGATCACCACCAATTGTGGTGAGTGCAGTGGCCTACCTACAATGAGAATGTCTTTAATGACACAAAGCAAACAAAAAGAAAAGAGACAGCTAGTTACCCATCAATTAGACCCTGCTGAGTGATTAGGCGGTGAGCCTCATCCCGAGACAGTTTGCTATGGAACCAGGGCTGGGCCAAGTGGAGAGCTGGAGCAGACAGAGAGACAATATGTCACAATTTTACGAGTCTTCCTGGTGTGTACATACAGCAAATCAGAATAATAAGGAGTGTCTCACAAACCTATGTTTGACATTGAGCTCTGTGATGTGGAGGGGCTCCCATGGGAGCTCAGACGGTGGCAGCTTTTCCTCTGAGGGAGAAATGAGTTATAGTCACAATCGTAGTTGAAGTGATGCACATGATGCGATGACACACCTCACGTTATCTCTACAGCTTAATTCTAATGTCTGATTATTGTTAAGGTAATAAGTTACAAGGTGTTTACAACCCAAGAAGGACATTCGGTAACACTTAACAACACAGGAGCCATATTTCAGTGTGTTAATGTATGAACATATGCAGAAGTATTTTAAGTACACAATAAAACTATGTAAATACTTAACACTCATATATATTACAAGTGTGTGACAGCCTAATGTAAGTGCAAACAATTCCGTTTGTACAATTTGTTCTTACAGTCTTACTGTTGCCACGCCCTTGTAAGTATGCTATTATTAGGGAGATTTTCCTTAATCAGAATCAGAATCAGAATCAGATGTATTTTCACCAGGTACATTTTTACATACTAGGAATTTGACTTGGTGAAATACAGAGAAAGTGTGATTGTGCACTTATAATACTTGAAACACTGGTTAAAACACTGGAATAAGGCCACTGTAAAGTAAAGTGTTACCTGGCATTCACTTGCATTCACCCCTGACCTACCTGCTTACTTTCTGTTGTTTTTCTGATTGTTAATCTGATGTCTTTATTGTTAATATGATGTCATTATTACCCTCCATGACAGGCCCTCCTCCACAGCCACAGACAGCGCCTCAGACGGGTTCTCAATCACCCGGCTCTTTTGGCCAGAAAAGTCCATGGCCACCAGTGAGTTCTCTGAGATGCTTCTCTGAAAAAACACAGTTGATGCTACTGAAAACACATAAATGCTATTTTGAATTGGCTGCATGAGTTGAATAATTATGTTTCTTTAATCTATGCATCCATTTTTGCTATATTTATTTATGACACTTGATTGTGTTTATGTTTATGGAAAGATCTATTGTCTTACAGTGAGTATTGTACACTATAAAAAAGCCACAGGTTTTTCTTCTTTCTTCTAATTTCCTTTGTGTACTGTGAGGGAGCAGATTGACTTTTGGTGTGTTGTGGTATTGTATTGCCATCTAGTGTCTGAGTAACGTGACTCCATATAATTTCTAGATGATTCCAGGCAGAATGTAGTCCATTGAAAAGGGATTAGAGAGGGTTTGAAAAGAATGACACATGGACACATTGTAGTCCTTTAAGCTGTTATAGTGAGTGGCTCTAAATAACCGCACACACTCAAGAAAATGCTTCTTATCAGGATTACCAGGAAGCTTTTAAATTGCCACATTCGTTCCTCTACCACCTACTAAGCTCGGTATTCAAAAGAGTGGTTAAAACAAAGTAAGTAGTGTTTACTTTGAGGATAGAGACATTCCAGTCCCTCTTATCCTCTCTGCCCCCATTCGGATGATGTAAAGATACCTATGAACTATGAGGTATCGCTGTTTAAACATACTTACTTCATACTGTGATTCAGTTCGGCTTTCATTCGCTTTTTAATGTGATCCTATAGTAGTACGCTGTAGGTAGCATGCTCAGCTCAGATCCAGCAGTCTGACCCCTCACTACATCGAGCTTCATCTACTCCGCTATCTTTCCCTATAAGCCAGTCAAGCCTTTGTGCCCACAGAATGGCTCTTGGCAGGGCTGTTCGTCGCATGTGCCCCTCCGACAGCAGAGTAGAGGTGATGAGTTGTTAAATCTGAGAGCAGCTGATCGTTGTGTATTTTTAGAAAGTAGAGGATCCGTGAACATGTCTGAAACCCATAAATAGATTGTGTTCGCTCCGACAGAAAACTCCACTCTGACGTGAATCCAGTGTCAACGCATAGACTGCGCCTAATTTGTCCTACACTGTTATATTATATTACTTTATTACTACAGTGAATTGGTATGTCTTAGCATCTGTGTTAGTTCCAACATGCTGCCACCACATTTTAAAACAAGGATGTTGCTTTAAAATGATGATGCATCCACTTGGGTGTTATAAGTTATAAGATAGAAAATGAGCAAGACATTCAGCCTACCATTGGTGAAGCTTTCTGTTTCTGGTGTGGCTGAATGAAGTTTTGGTACAGTTGCATCCCATACTGAAACACAAATCATGAGAGAATTACAAATTCAACAGCTGGAAATGTATTAATTCATCTAAAGATACACATAAATTACAGTACTATGTTGTGGAGCATATTGTTTTTATTCGTTTTCATTAATACAATATACGGCATACTACACATAGACTGAAAGGAGAGTGACTAATGCTTTAAACGATGTGGTAGATATCCAGACAATGAACACTTAATGAAGCAAAGCCTATGAAGCTAGTTCAGGCAGACAACTTGAGTTGCGCTGCAAGACACGTGATACACACACTACTCATCGCAAGTCATGTCCACCCCCCCCCCTTGCAATAAGGCGGCCTATTTAAACTACCAAATGCACTTGCTCACTCTCTCTCACATTGCTTACTATGCTGCTCAGACTGCTGATCACTGCTGCTCAGTTATTGCCTAGACGCCATACTGAACTCTGTATCCGTATTTCCATTAATTCTCAATAATCTGTTTACATGAATTGTCTGACTGAACTGCATCTATCAAGAGTGTGAGTGCTAATCTAGGATCAGTCTTTAGGCTCTCTTGACCACCTTACTGTTTAAAACTTTATAGCTAAAACTGATTCTAGCACTGATTCAGCATTCCTCCTCTTAGACACTTAGTAGGCATCATGCAGTGAGTCAGTGATAGGTGATCAGTGAGCCAACCTTTAACAGGCGCATGGCAGTGACCCAACAGGTCCTGGTCTGCTCATCATCTGCACAAAGCAGTTTCAGGTCTCGGGCTGAATTACACTTTGTTGACTGGAAGAAAAAAAATGTGATAAGGACACAGCAGGAGTTAGTTCCAACATCCTAGGAATCGATACTGTACTGCTGCTCCTTTTTTACAGGTCTATTGTCTTACCAGTATCCAAGTTGTAAACAACAATACATAAAGACAGATTTTGAAGTTATAACTAATCAGTGTTATTGCAATAATGCATGTTAGTTAAAAGAAAGCAATGGTACCTTGATACAGAAGCCATAATCTGTAGGCACTCCGTGTAATTTTTTGGCTGACAACAGGGTGTAGACATCACTGTCACTGAACTCGGCAATAAACTGGAGATGCCTCGGTTCCTGTAAAACAAAGAAAGGCCTTAATAAAAAGACAAAAAACTCTCTGTATACAGTGTGATATGCCCCTTCATGCCACATCCAGTTCCTGCCCCTGTCAAATTCTGTATAAAGGGGTTGGGTCTCAAGTATTTGTCTCTGGAACAGATCCGAATGCCCCTACAAATCCAGCTATGTGAGGGATGGAGACACATGCGAGCTCTGTGTGTGTGTGTGTGTGTGTGTGTGTGTGTGTGTGTGTGTGTGTGTGTGAGCATCTGAGTTTGCTTGTCTGGGTTCTTGATTCAGTGAAGGGATAAGGATGACATTTTACAGTGTAGCCACTCGGATGTGATGAGGAGCACAAAAAGCAGGGAGGGAAAAAAGCAGAAAAAAACAGTAATCTTCTATTAGAAACAAATGGGAGTGGCATGTAGTAGAAACCTGAAATCCTGAAAGAAACAAACACTTGAAAAATCCCATCCCTGTTTGAGTCAAACCACACTTTCAGTCTAATCTTCCGGGTGCAGGGAACAGAACGGCTCATTTCATGCAGGGCAAAGAAGTGGAGGTTGGCACACATAAATTCAAACAATGCACATTTATCTATATATCACACCTTTATCAGTTACATTGCAGGTGTGGTTAGTATGTTAATGTAATGAAAGAGATAAGGCCAAAATTATATGACACACTGATAGAGGCTTTATTGAGACAATATGAACAGTCACTGAGCCAAAGATAGATTTCCCAAGCAGAATAGCACAAAGACTACCATTGTTCTGCCTTCATGTGACACAATGTTCCCACTTCCTTATTTAAAGTAAAGGTACAGCAGTTAGTATCTGTGCTGACTGACTAGCAATGTGTCTGACCAAGACCACAAATGAATGGTAACCCAACTAGAGCAAAGTTAGGTTCCACACCAAAGCCTTCCTGTGCTCTAAAACAAAAGCTCTTCTGTTGTGGGGAATGAAAGCAGTTGAAAAGTGGTTGCCTTGGCATGGCTTATGCCTAGGTATAAGCTTCACCTGTCAGCAGCACAGAGAGCGCTGTTTCTGCCTGGTTGGCATGCCAGCTGACCTAAGGAAAATCAAGCTCAACCTGTTCCACAGTGTTCTCCCCTCTCGCACCCTGACTGAGATATTTACAGAGGATGAACTGATGACCCCACTTACTGTACAAACAGAGAAGGACTAGAAGGTATCAGGGATTAAGTCAAGAATTTTTTATTTTCCAACTGCTGCTCATGCAATTTCTGAATTAAAAAAATGTGTTTTGCATAGATTTTTTGTATCCTAGGTATTTGGACCATGTACACTTAATTCAAGTGTGGGAAAAAAAACAAGAAAAAAAAAAAGAGTAAAAAAGTGACAGCAGCAAAATGCAATATGCAATAGGCAATAAGATATCAATATAGGTTATGTATGCAACAAATAAACCAGTTTGTATGCAACAGATAACCCTTGTAGTTACCTGCTTTTGCTTTACTGAGACCTAGTTATTCAAAACAACTCATTTGAATAAGCCATAACAATATGCAGATCAGTCAGTTTTGTTTACTGACCTTGGAAGTTCCCTTATTGGAGAAATAGAGCCCTGACCTCCTCAAGACAAAGTAGAACTTCTTCCAGGACTTCCTGCCTTGCTCTTTGGCATGGAGGTGTCCGTGGATCTCTGGACAAGTGCTGGAGTTTAGAAAGGTCTGTGTCGGGTAGAGAAATAATTGTCCATGGATGGATGCGTACAGTACATTCTCAAGCTATAAAATATATTGAGACAAAATTGAGTAACTCACAATGCCTATCTCAACTCAACACTCAAGGACAAATAGAGTGCAGTGTAAATAGAAATAATTTGATACCTGTATAAGCTGAGAGTGATTCATCATCCCATTGGTTTCACTGGATATGGAGACCATGTGATCGGGGAAAAAATCCTACCAATATGAAAGCAACACCTGTTATAACAACACTCAGGCAACAGTACACTGCCAGTAAAATTTGTGCATCTGAGGGAATAATGTTGACCTACAGAATCGTAATGCATACAAACCAGATGAGTAAATAAACCAAATGAGGTCAATCAACCCATCAGTCTTATTTCATCATAGACTCACCAGGGGTTTCTTGAAGAATTCATATTTAGCATAGTTCTTCCTAAAATACAGTCGGCTGTCTGTGTCCATCCTCCAGCCTGATAGCACCTCCATAACAGACTCGTGGTCTTCAATGGTTCTCTCTGGTGAGAGTAGGAGGGAAGGAAATTAATGAATGGTTAACCTTTTCCTTCCAATGAAATATGGATAAGGCATGGAGATTAACTGTGAAGTGGTACCATTTGGTTCCAGGAACTGGAAGTAGCCAAAGATACCAAATTGTTTGTAGAAGATTAAGATTAAAACAGGGACACACTTTGGCTAACTTGGCTTATAGTTTACAGAACAGGAATAAACCTGAAAGGTAAAATTTGAATATACAGATACACAGTATCACAATAAATCAGTTATTGAGTTTATAATATAATTAGAATGGTGCAACCAAAAACAAGGTTAAAAAATAAGTTTATATGTTCTAAAAATCAGAATGGAATGCTTTTCTGCATTAGATTTCATAACAATGAGTGAATGACAGTTAACAACTTCAGGGCAGGAAGTTTGATTATTAACATTATTTCAATGTGTAACCTGTGGATGGCAGGATGACTTCCAAGAGGTATTACTTCACTTCACTTCACTAATCAAACATTACTTAATCCCTTGAACTCAAAATGAGCACTGAATTAATTGAAAATATTTCTTTCTGCAGGCAGCCACCTGGAACAGTGTTGAACTATGAAGTTGATTAATTCCCATTATATACCCGCAGCAGTATGAGCATGATTGCAACAATCAGAGCAAAGCAGTCAACAGACCACAAGCAACTAGTCATGAGTGAACAATTGATGGTAGAATTTCAGCAGGACTTCATCTGTATGAAAGAAAAAGAATTCAGCAGTCTGAGCCTATTTACTTTGTCATCACAGTTTCCATTTTTCATGTACCTTTTATTTAATCAAGCATGCCCAAAAGGCCATGCAAAGGCCACAATATGAATTATCACATTGTCATGGGTGTGTCATCTCTAAAGTTAAGCTTATTCTACTTTTACAGTCATTTTAAGTTGTTCTGTATAAGAGCGTCTGGTAAATCACCAATGTAAACTATGAGAAATGAAAATAATCTGCAGTACAGCTTGATTGCAATCATTCCATTTTAGAAACATTTATAGTAATGCACTTTTCATATCATCTGCAATCATAAGCAGTATTCAAAGAAGCAAACTACAGCCTGCAGCCTAAATACTATTCCGGTGAGAGCTGTATATAGCTTTAGAAAAAAGGGATGCTTAATGACTGGAACAGAACAGATGGATGAATTATGCAATGCATGCCACAGTGTGAAGATGCTGCTGAGAAATCTTCCTCTATGCAGACACATCACCCTCCACCAGAGGAGTGTTCTCTAATATATATCAATGACAACTATGTGTGTTTGTCACTGTCTGCTTGACTGCAACTGTATTTTACATCATCCATAGGCCATTTTCCAATGCAAATGGAGGGAATGTCCCTTTCATTCACAAATATTGTTGACAGTATGTGTTCAATAGAAGTTTACAGCTATCAATTCCAATAGCAAACTATTTGATGCTGTTCTGTGCATGGAATCAAATGCTCCTTATCTACAGTAGGGAACTTGCTGCCATTTATCAAAGCCATTGCCTAAAAGTAGAGAGGGAGCTATAATAAAATCTAAGCCCTCAGTAAAGATTGGTGAATAGTTGCTTTAAATTGACAACAGTATCAGTCAATTGGATATTTGATGGAGTTTTAAACTAAATGGGATCCTGTGAGCAGCAGCAGCTAATGTCACTTAGAATTACAGATCTCAAGACAACCTGTATGCATCGACAACCTTTATTCATTCAACGGGTTAGAAACTACAGAGATGAGAGACAATCCCTATAACACTTTAATGTAGACAGTAATGTCTTTATATACATCAAGAGAGCCAGAGAATGAGACTATTGTGCTGTCGAACAGGTTTCACTGGACTAGCCCTCTACAGATGAATTAATGCTGATGGAGGATGTGTATTATCACAGTATGCAAGTTGAGATCTATAAGTTTAAAGATCCCCCTCAGGCTTTTAAATAAGCTCCCCTCCTCTTCTGGATGATACAACTGTGAAATGGATTGGTTTAGGATTCAGTAGATCACCTGAAGACAGCGCTCTGTTCCACTTTGCATGTTGGTCTGCCCATCTCCCCACACCACCGCCCACCACCACTCACCCGTCAAACCAAGCAAACCCCTCCCACTGAAAACATCAGCATCACATGATTAATACCAATATGTCAAATTTTAAGGAGGTATTCATTTAATGTGCATTTAGACAAAAATCATTCAACTAAACGATGATCTGTGACTCTCACATGCGTCACAGGACATTCTAGCCTGGGGCCAGAAATCCATGAGACACACTTTGAGTTACAGTGATTTATACATTGAATTGAAGCCTTTAATGTGAACTTTATTTTGCCAAATGCTAGAGTTAGACAACAAAGCATCAACAATGTAAACTGGATGTCATTGAGAAGGGTATGAGTATTTTGGCTCTTCTTGGAAGTTAGTTAGACTCCTGTGGGTCTAAGCCCCAGATACATGGGGTTGCGGTGAGAATATTTTATATAACTACCACTTCAATGTTCTGAGATGTCATTATGACCGTGGTGATAGATGGGATTTGACATTTTTCTCTCAATGCAACAACAGTCACAGACCAGTGTATGCAAAATAAAGACGGCAACATTGAATAAACCTTACCTATGCCCAGATGGGAGAGGTGTTCGAAAAGAGTCCAGCTATGGTCATCAATGCAATGGTTCTTCAAGACAAACAGTTGGCATATGTCCCGGGCAGTGATGTCACTGGGAACCTCTACTGCTCTGCTGGTGTTGTCCTCATTGTACACTTTGATTACCTGCATTCAAATTAAATCAAATTAACAATTTACTATAAAGTAGGACAGGACACAGTTTTGCTTTTTAACAAATATGAATTGTAAGGAGTAAAAGCAAAGTGTTGTTTTTTAAGTTTAAAATGTATGGCAAAGTATCATACAAATTAATCAGTTTGATAGACCCACATAATCATGTAGCCCCTATTTTCTATAGCGGCAGATTCCAGCAAAATATTCAGTCACAGAGTTGATCAAAGCCCTACAAAGTACTGAACAATGTGCAAATCAAGTTACAGGTTATATATACTTGAGTCTGTGGAGAAATAATGCAGTTACGGTAATCTTGCAATACCACATTCAGACATCAAAGACTTAACTAATCAATCCATCTAAAAGTACAACTTACCCCCTATTTGGAGCCAGGCAGAGTTGTGAATTTGGGCAAGCTCTGCAGCCTATATAGGGCTGAGTGCACAGCATTGCAAAAGAGGGCTTTTGTGAGAAACATAAAAACATGCATCAGACAGCACAGCGAGTGTCAGCTGGGAAGCGATGAGTCTCTCTCTCTCCCTCTCTCCCTCACTCTCTCGCTCCCTCTCTTCCTCTCCCTCTCTTGCTCTGTGCTGCAGTGGAGCTGAAATGAGGTAATTAGACGAAGCTGCCTCTTAGCAAACCGTTTTCCTGACTCCACAGATCTGTGTCACTGGGGCTCAATACCCAATCACCTGCTACCTTTCCCCACCACCAAGAGTCAAGAAGCCAGGGATCATTCTGAGAGAGAGAGAGAGAGAGAGAGAGAGAGAGAGAGAGAGAGAGAGAGAGAGAGAGAGAGAGAGAGAGAGAGAGAGAGAGAGAGAGAGAGAGAGAGAGAGAGAGAGAGAGAGAGAGAGAGAGAGAGAGAGAGAGAGAGAGAGAGAGAGAGAGAGAGAGAGAGAGAGGAGAGAGAGAGTGTCACAAGGCTCCCACCCCCTCCCTATTCACATTCACACACCCTTGGCAAGCAGAGCTCCCAGCATAAAGCCCTGCAAGAGCCCAGAGAGCAATTACAAAGGTGCTGGTTAAATGTAATGCTAGTTGGGTCAACTCTGTCTAAAGTTGACAGAGGTGGGTGGGGAGAGGGGGGCAGGGAGAGAGGCACAGTAAAGACCAACTGGCTGCCTCTTTTCTCTCACTGAGCTCTATTGGTAGTTTAAGGCGGATCGGCTGGGCAGGACAAGCCTGCCCTCTTTTGTGGAGAAAAAGGAGGTCAGAGCACTCCAACAGGGCCGAGGTTAGAGCCCTTAAGGAACCATCAGCGAATGGGAGCCTCCAGCTATGACATCACCGCTCAATGAAGTAAACCATCTAGTGTTTAATCAGTCCATGTGGAGATTTACAAGACAAAACAGCCAAGGATCTCATTTTGCAGACACCTAACAAAGACAAAGGCCTGCATCACAGAGATTACTTTAGGAGCCAGTGTTCTTCTGCGGGGTTAATACTGGATCATAATGCTGCATGTTGATTATCTGAAATATTTTTGCACCGGTTCAGTCAAATTTGACCGCAGGACCGCAACAAATAGCAATCTAAAAATAATAGCCATTTACCCAACCACGCAAAATGGCATATTCATTTAAAATAAACAAACCAAGCAGAAGGAAATATGTGTATTCACTGCACTGCCTGTGGAAAATGCATCTAAAGTGGATTCCAGTTGCTTCGCTGCAAGGAACTCACTTCCTGAGAATTGACCAAATCAAATCATTCGGGGATCACATTTCACCAGGAACAGGGTAGGGTTTGTCAGAAGGTGAAGAAGCCTTTTGCTGCATTAGACTTGCAGACTTATGCTTACATTACTCAGCACAAATCAACCGAAAATATGTCTATTTCATGCAAGGTTTCATTTGGATGTCTAGTAGATACACAAGGACAGTCAAAGTCCTTTGAAGGTGAAATTTAATTTGAACCATGAGACTAATCCAATCAAACGCACAGACCATGGCCTGTATATTGGACTGCATAATGACTATTTCATGAGAGGGAGTGACAGGGAGACTATACAGCGCATGTGTTACACTGCAGTCTTTATGTAATAAAACATGTTATTGTATTTTAAAGTTCTGGATCGACCCTGAGTTTAATCTGGTAACATCCTTGAGAAAGATTTTGTAGAAATATTTGATGCTATGCTTTAAGGATGTAAAGTGTGCTCGAAAATATGGGAATGATTACAATACAATAAAATCTATTTGGCATCCTTGAGGGAATTACTTTCTTTTTCAAAAGAAAGACATTTCAAGATAACAGGAGGCCTAGCGACATACTTTACTCTAATGAGCTTTTGTGTGCAAACACAAAAATGATCCTCTTTTGTGCAAAATAGTACTAAGTTTATTTATGTCACATAATTTTCAGTTAACTTTGTATTTGTATTTAATAAAGTATACAAATACAAATACAAATAATTTTCAATTAAACACCCTGGGGTAAAAATATGCAGAATCTATTTGATCAAAGTAAATAAAAGACAAAACAGCAATCAGCAATCGACTACTATTACTACTACAACTGCTACTACTCTTATATACAGTATATTATTATATTTCAACAGATGGGCGTAAGTATTGCAGTTGCAGCCCGCAGTTACATTGTAATCAGTTTGACACAAACATACCAAAATGTATCATTATCATTTTTCAAACTGGGTAAACTGACAGCATACAGTGCATGGTACTGTTAATCATTGGTAAAGAGTTTCTAATGAATGGCCAGGCTAGGTAATGTGCTGCAGTGAACTGTTGCTGTCTTTATCAGTGAACACAAAGAGCTGCATTCATCAGCAAGTAGCTCTGATCCAACTGTAGACTTGCTTTTATTTGAACAGCCTTCATGTCCAACTACAGTATGTCAATCAAATGCACCTTTTATGTTGCCATATACTTTACAGAGTGTTGTCTATGGAGCCACGTATTTTGACCTCATCTGTCAGATTGTTTTTCTTCAGTTTAAGGGTGAAATATCCAAGTGACTGCATTCTGACTGTTGAACTAAAAACAGGAGTTGCTTCAGTACAGGCAAATGTCATGTGTGCCTGTGATTAACTTCAGATAATCATGGGGGTTGTGGAACTGAAGAGACTTAAAACAATGACATACACTGTGCAGGATCTGACCAATGAGGGCTTGAGGGAAAATAAGATGCGGGGACAGCAACAATGATAACAGCGATGACAGAGCCAAGCCAGCAAGAGTTGAGGAAATTCATTCCAAAATGAGATATGCGCCTTTTGAAAAATGTGGCAAATGCACTGACCAAATGATTGCTGGTACTCATTGTGGAATATTACTGATGTTACTTTATTAACTGCCTTAAGCGCTTAATTTTTTTCCGCAAATAAAAGGATCTAGAATGTTTTGGGATGTTTTATAAAACAATAGTATGTAACTGCAAGCCACATTCAACCCATTCCTGTACAGACCAAACTGTTGAATGTCAGAGCTATAACACACTCACAGAGGTGAGGGTGGGAGGGAGGGGATAGGGGGACAGAACATAATGTGCTGTGTTTCAATGGCCTTTCAATGAACTGCAAAATAAAGTCAGAACAAGGGAGAAGAAAACCAGACATTGAGTATGCAGCACTAAATATAGCTTGGTTGAGCATATTAAACTCCTCTATAAGTCCTTCTTATCTCAAGGACAGGATTGTGCGGGCCATTTTGCCAATTAGACTGCTCTGGTTTTACCTTGAACTGCACTCCCACAGCTGCAGCTCTATCACTGAGTGGTGGAGAGGTGGCCTCCGGCCTCGTCTATCTGACAAACCACCAAGCTTCCTCCATGCCCTTCCCTGCAACAACACTGGATAAGCTAAGAGTCATGGCTCCATATGGAACCGTCTTTCGTATGCTCATACCAAGCAACTATCTAGGCCTTAACAGTTGCAGTTGTATTAATGGTAGGTTACAGCAGGCAGCTTCTAAAAATCAAGGGAGTTTATATATAACTGGCACTCTGAGTGCTGGAACAGAATTGGACCATTTGTAAATACAAAGCGCTGTCCGAAATACCATTTGCATATACAGAGCATTCAGAGTGCACTCTGAACACTCTGGACTGAGGAGGAGGTGAAGCACAGTGTTTGAATGTTTACAACAGTAGCCAAATGATATCAAGCTAACCTGATAAGCGTGCTGGAAAGCTTTACACAGTAAAAATAACTCTTCCTCAAACAACAAACTGAACCACAGCTTTTAGAATTGACCTGCTAGAGGGTTTATTAGAATAAACATATAAATTAGAGTAATTTAACACTTTATTCTATCTTCCCTTTGGCATTAGTAAATCCCTCTGATTCTTTTTATTCTGTGGATTTTGTTGGGATTGGATTTATGAGGATTTATGGGGGGGTTATAACGTGGTCCATTAATCAATGTGTGTTAGATACACAAAGAAACATTCAAAAATTGCAGCGTTACAACTGTGGCCCTGTAGAGTATCACGTTTCTCACATATAACCTATACACGGTTCACAAGAAGGTGTCGTATTTGTCACACAGGTTTGGACTCCATTATAGACACATATTTCAACTTGTCAGATGGTTTACATTCCATGTCACCACTGTCAGTAACAGTGATTTCATTGTTAGAGTGATATTAGTGTTAACATCCCTGTGTCAAAGTAAAGAGTAACAGCAAACCAGAAGAGAATAAATAGAAGGAAGAAAAAAAATGACAAATATGAAATATGAAAATATATAAATCACTAAACCATGACTGAGCAGTTTTAAAGGGGAAGACTCCTCAGTTTAGGAATTTACATTTTCATGGCATCAGACAGATCAACCAGTATTTGTGAACATGAACTTGCCCAGAGTTAGAAATCACAAAACCAAGACTCTATTCTGTTAAGTCTTATACCAATGTATAGCCAGGGGCTGCTCCACAGACAATACATGAGAAACTGTCTGGCTTATTTGTATAATGCAGTGGTGCTACCCTTTAAATAAGAGTGTTTATGTGGTCAGGTTATGAGAGATCACCTCACATTTCAAGACTCGAATGGGAGCATGCCCAGTTGATGACGAATGTCTACTTTTTTAGTTTAAAACACCATCTTTCAACTGTTGTGTTAAATCTGTGTCACAATGATCTGATGGATGTGCCTTATAGTGAAGTAAAATTCCACTAACCGTGTACCCAAAAATCATGGAAGTGTAAATCAGGAAATTAAGATGAAAGGACATAGGCAGATCATAAACAGACTGTGAAAGTATTCAGGAAGCTAAAGACACAACATTTTGGTCCGTTTCACACACAGCGAGTAAACAGAGTTCAAAGGATCTCATAGGAAACAGTCATCCAGCCAAATGTACGTCAATTTCTGAATTATTTAAATTCAGAATGATTGGGAAACAGTAAACGATACTTCCCGAAAGCGGAGAAAAAAACATTAATATGTCAAAGAAAGAGAAAGAGAAGTTCCATATATATTTCCTACCCGCTTTTGCAGACAAAGAGGTGTGATGGCAGGCAAGGTGACTCTTCTTGCATGGAAATTCATGCTTCTCCCTTGAGTTCACAACAAATTACGTGACAAATATCCATATATTATAACTGCAAATACTGGTCTAGAAATTACGGTTTTGATGATAACAAAACACTATGGTAAATCCTAATTTACACTAAAGACTTCTTCGCGTTAGGAGATGCTACTGTAACCTATAAATACCCCTTCATAACATGTCTTGCACTAAATTGAGATCCCGCACAGTGAAAGTGTGAGAAACTAAGATAAGTTGTTTCCCCAGAACACAAACTCCTCCTTTGTCCTTGGAAATGTAAAAACTTTTTTTCCTATTCTCTCCTTTTTAGAAAGACACTTGTAATAAACAAGGCCAGATAAAAATAGTTCTCATGGTGAAAAGAGTAATAATAGACAAGGCCAGAGAAGGCTAAAATACTTGGTATCAAGGCCGTCAATTCTGCCCAATGATAATGTAAAATCTATAGCAAAGGAGCTCATTTTTAGACACTTGGAGAAGTATGTACCAGTAAAGATTGTTTTCACTGACTTTGTAGCCAGACATATGTAACTACAGTTAGTCATGAGTATACAATACTGAATCATTTCCCAAACCAAACGGCCATATGCATAGAAATTTCACATCGATGTTATATAATACAGTATAGTAGTATAGTTGTATAATGTATGTGGGCTGATCTTAGACAAGGATATTGGCACAGAGATGATTATTCTTTTTATTAATTGAAGATGTTCCCAGAGAATCATCTGCTTGATATTACTAGCTATATATGGAAACGCTGGAAGGATGGGGGTTAGGAGTTTCTGTGTGTGTGTGTATTTGTGTGTGTGTGTGTGTGTATGTGTGCATGTGATAGAGAGAGAGAGAGAGAGAGAGAGAGAGAGAGAGAGAGAGAGAGAGAGACAGAATCGGGGGTCCAAAATAGCTCTTGCTCCCCCAGCCACAATAGCCACAATTCACAATCCACATCTGTTTTACTGTAAGACGAGACAAAGAGGCCTTGTGAAAATGTGGGTGCTGTCTTTATAGGACACGCCCATTTTCAAGCTTGAGACATTGTGGATATCATAAGTAGTTATTAAAGATAAGAGATGAATGTCAAATAAAACTAACTTTTAAAAGAGTGGTCAGCGATATAATGGCTCTAGGTCAAATATGCATGCTTTTGTACTGCTTACCACTATTTAAACATGTCAGTATAGTACATACATAACTTTCTATTGTAACAATATGGAACTGTATGGAACAATACTATATTAGTGAGTTCAGTTGCAGCACAGTTACGGAGAAGCGTCTGTACTCAAGATGCCAGAAGCTCTGTGAATGACAGAAGCCCTTTCATAAAACCTATTAATGCATTTAGAAGCAACAAATGGTCACAGTCCCCAAGGAGCCTGAAATGCATTGACTGATGTGGACCACACACATACAGTCTCATTTGGCCCTGTTCTGGTGAATATTTCGGGCTTGCTGAATTTAATGTCGCATTCAGGTCATATGTGAATGAACGGGGTGACAGAAACTAACTGCAGCAGACATTACTCGCTTTTCATAAGTTAAGTTGATTTTTGTTATCTTGGTTTGCCGACATTGGTGGATTCGCTGCAGTGTTTGCTGCCTGTGTTGACACAATTTGGCAATTTGTGACAGGAGATATTGTAGCCTACAAAAGAATCCCACATTTCCTACTTGTAATTACTACTTGGAGGCTGATGTGAACAGTTTTTCCTAGTTGGCAGCTCGTATTTACGGTAAATCCAACATGACGTGATCGCGGCAACCATCCTGTCCAGATAATATGCATGCCATTATTAATGTAGCTTCTATATTAGTCATAGTGTGTAAGCTATCTGTATGTGAAAAAAAACTACAAAACTACTCGGGCTAAACTAGTTATACTGCAACAGTTCCTGAAGTTATCACTGAACTGCTCTCTGCCACCAAAATACAGCCTTAGTAAGCTAGCAAGGCAGAGCGGTTTATTACAGTACAATGCATTGTAGAATATCCCTGAGTCTATACTGCTTTATCTTCTCTCCTTATGAGCAAATAGAGTACATGTCATTTTCTATACAGCTGGGTGTGAGAGGAATTACACGCATTATTCTCTTGCCATTATCCTCATTCACAGCATTAGACCAGGAGGTTTGGCACCAATTGTTGTCCTCTCTTTCCACTCATGAGAACAGACAAGAAGTCCCTCCCTTTGCAGACTTCATGTTTATCTGGAAACCCAACACACTGACTTGTGAGAGCACAGACAAGCAGACGCTGCTACTTATCACACAGCTAAAATGAATTGGAATTAATGGAGCCAGATTGATAACAGAGTCTCCACAACTCCCATAACAAAGCCAGCTCCAAACGCACTGTCCTTGACCGGGGTTTGATTCAAACAAGACCCCTAACAGGCCCTGTCAAAGCCACAAGCCTGAGACCCGCCAGTATGCAGGGATCACGAACACACCAGACCTGGGCATAATTATTTGAAAATGGCTTAAAATACTTCAGCTACTAGCTTCCCAGACAATTTATCAGCCTCACAATTACACTTTGAGAAATCGCGTGGAAGGAATTATCAAGAACTGAAGGTATAAAAACTAATGGCATCAGGCAGAGATACAGTCAGGAAGGCACACACACACA
The DNA here is from genome assembly GCF_046629955.1 of Centroberyx affinis. Lineage (NCBI taxonomy): Eukaryota > Metazoa > Chordata > Actinopteri > Beryciformes > Berycidae > Centroberyx > Centroberyx affinis. Next base: position 22,944 of record NW_027283231.1, on the reverse strand, counting down.
CACACACACACACACACATACACACACACACTCTGGCAGGCACAAATGAATGAATGCCTTGTGTGGAGGTATCGGAGCATGACTCCACCTATTCTTTCAATAAACTATTGCTGCTACCATTCTCTTATCATATCACTTTGTATTTTGAGTCTAGATGATTTAAAACACAATCACATCACTGTGAAACTGCTATGCAAAATCATAGAAAAAAAAAAACATTAATTGAAACATACATAAGTCTAATGAAATTTCAATCAAAGGATTCAATAAACACGATGCCTGTTGCCATTCTCTCTGGGGAAGTTGTGGTGATTTGATCTTGACATCATCAATTATCTGCCTAGACATAACTAGAGCAAGTATATGTTGCATCTGAAATGACAGTGACAGCGCTAGAGGGGCAGGCTTTCCCTCTGAGTCATATGGCAGAACTGAACACCAACATCGTCTGGACGCAGATTGTCTGTCTGGGTGTGTGTCTGGTGTCTGGTAAGAGTCCAAGCATGACTGCCCCACTACACTCCTGGAGCGAGGAGACTGTGCCAGCTACTTAGACCTCACCTAAAACAGTCTACAGTCTATTTTGGTATTGCACCATGAAGACATGCCAATAGTTTCAGGACATTGCACTCTTTAAACAAGGGCAATATACTGCCCATATGAATAGCATTACCACCTAATCATCTGCACGGTGACAACCTGGCAGCATGACAGGTTTCCTTATCTTACAAACACTGTGATGCTGGAGTTTGTGTTAGATCTGCGATGACACGGTGCTGCGGCTGGGCTTATAGCCGACGAAGCTGAGCCCTTGGCATTGCCAATGGGAACTTTCCTGAGGTCATACTCGAAAGTGCAGGAGGATTCTATTTCACAAGGTAAACACATAAGTGGCTGTTATATGGCGGAGACGGTTGGGGTAGTATAAGACACATACTGATTTACTCACCATGTCAACAGATCTGTCCTAACAATTACAGTTGTCCTAATTTACACAAAAATCCTATATAACTATAAATCAGTAGTAGTCAAAAAGTAGTTGACCTGACTATACACTGGCTGCATGTATGTTTTGAGGATATATTTTTCCATATATCAGATGCCATTACAGATTTATACTTAAAAACTTACAATGGGGAAGGTGCAACTCAGCTGTGCTTAAGGAACTGAAAATAATACCATGGCTTGAATCATAATGCAGTATGCATAATAGAAACTGATTGCGCAGTAATCTTAGAAGTGGTTATTTCTAATGAGAGAGCCTGTGAAGCTGCTGTGCTGACAGCAAATCTGGAGTCTACTTGCCCACAGATGTATGTGGCAGTCATGACTTGGCGGCTTTGTTATGGAAATGTACCATGACACTGCAAATGCAAGGCTGACAGGGGGCTCAGGCAAACGGGTTTCTCACGACTGGAATAGCTTTTAAGCCTGTGTAAAACAAAGCAATGTCAAGCAAAGGGCCTTGCCACAATTCAGAGGAGGCATTCAAATCAACCCCAGTAAAACCAAAACCTGGTCAGCCAGACACTGAGTTGTTTGAATTACCACAACTATGGAAGCCACTGCCATTTGCCTAGCCTACACAATTTATAATCTAAGTCTGTCCTTTTCACAAGGTTTTATTTTCACAAGGAAATAACTTAAAAATATTTTTGAAGAAAATGCAGAGCTGAACACACAAAGACTACAGAGCCAAATTGGAACTGATGAGAAAATTACTACCCTCAAACACACACTGGGAAACTCAATGGATAAGTTTCCTTTATAGGGAAGACTGAAGGGTGGCTGAGGGGGTTGGGTGCTGCGTGGCTGGAACAATGATGTCATTGGTTTCTTGAGTGCCACTGAAGGGAGGTCATAACCCTGTGACATGAGGATTGTGACATAAAAACAGCTGTTCAGTCTGACATATTCCCTTTGTCTTCCCAATACTGCTGCTGAAAGGGCTAAGTGAGAGGCTGTCAGGCCCATGAGGTGCAGGCACAGGCCTCATCAGTGAGTTACATAAGGATCACATTGAGATTTGCGAACAAGGAAGCTCCGCTGTTGAAGACCGAGGTCACCTGGGTGTCATTTTGCTCCTTCACTGAGAAGCTGGAGGATTTATCTCGCACCTATCAAAGAAAATGCCAAATCCGTGCAAATCCCTGACCTGTCTGAACAATAGACTGGCAAGAGCATTGGAGAATTGGCAATCACTCACTAATTTTCTGATGTGAATCCCAAGTTGAGTGAGGAGGGAACAGAGTACAAGGGCTCATTTGAGACTTTGTATATCAAGTGGAGACACTCCAGTGTTGAGAGATAATCAACCGCTCCTGGGCATCTTATCAGGCTACATACAGAAGAACAAGTAACAATTTGATTACCCTCCTATCGCAAATCACACCGCATGCAATGCAACACAATGGAAGGCTCTGGAAAAAAGCAGATCATTTGAGTGAGAAAGTAGATGCTGAAACTTTCAGTATGTATTTCTCATTCTCAGCCTGAAAGCCAAACATTAAAAGCAAAGGGAAGTCTAATGCCACTGATAGTCCTTGGTTAGTGCTGAGCTCTGTAATTTCAACCTTTCCTATGAGTCATAGGTTTGAGCTGCCCCCTGCTGCTACCACACACGCGTGCACGCAAGAACACACAGACACACACACACACACACACACACACACACACACAAAAACATACTGAGTAATTGAAATCAACTTTGGCGTATAGGATCCACCTCCAGGGAATATTCAGTGGTCGACAAACCAGACTGACTTAACAGCCCTGGGAAAATGTATAGAAAAGATTCCATTTTGAAACCCATGCACTTTTGAAGCATACCCATAATTGTTAGCTTTCCAACATAATGAATGTGCTCCCTTTTTAGCATGAGGCAGTGAGTTCTGTATAAACTCATAAATCATAAACTACAGATCACACATGGGGACAAACCTAATCGAATTTGTTGCACAGAATTATGCATTTGCCCCTGAGTTGCACTTAGTTAAAAAAGTGGAAATAAAGTAAACAATCCTCCATCATCATTTCTGCCTCACCTGTGTTTTGGTTTTGCATTAATGCAGGTTATCGTAGATTGAATCAAAATCAGATTGCAGGGGCGAGTGACAACAGTTATGAATGGAGAACGCAGACAGTATGGCATTAACAAAAATGCTCAAAATCAGAAAATAAATTCTTTCATAACAAGGAAAATCACAAAATATAGTTTTGACATTTTCTTTCTAATGAAAATTCTGATCAAAGGATCAGAGACCTACTCAGTTTTGTCAGTGGTTCTTGGTGAACAAAGTCAAGTTTTATGGCACAAGAGAAAAAAGATTTCAACTATTCGCCCCCTGAAGTCCTGTGAAGGCAGGAATTCCAGGTACAGAGAGCTACCTGAATTGGCTCAGGATCCAGATTGGAGTGAAAGCTTATCCAGTGCTAGCAGGTACGCCCCCGCATTTGACGCCTTTCAGATCACACACCCTAAAACAAACTTGCAAGGGTGGCTGTGGGACAACTGAGCCAGGTATTTCATGGATATCACAAGTCATAATCACAGAAAGTGGCACATTACAAATGTAGTATCTACTGCTGGTTCCAGTCCAGGCCACATGCACTGCCCATTTTGACGCTGTTTAGAAACTAGAGCATGCAGGTACAAAGTTGGGATCTCACAGCAACAAGCAGCACAGTGTGCGTGGATCGTTTGAGTATGCTGACATGGCATTTTCATCCCCTCACTGCACCTCATTTCCATACTCACACAACTGGTTCCACCTCCATATGCCCTGAAGTTTCAGACAAATCGCAAGCCAAACACGATGCAGCTATGCATGAATTTACACATGTCCTGTGGCTGTTTTTCTGGCAGTTAGAGTTACATGACTATTCTAACTGGGGTTGTATATGGAAAAGGATACACAGAGGCCTTATTTTCTCAAATAATACGCCTCTTTATGTCAGAAACACCCCTGTAGTAAATGGAACAAACGCTCACCTGAGTTCCACTGCTTTTGGTCCATGGTAATAAACATTCAGAGACGAGGGGGGAGACGGTTGAGGGAATGAGTTCAGGAAAAGGGTTTGGAACAGGGGAAGCCAGTGACTCCTCTCCCTCTTTATTGCTCCTGGAGGACAAAAAAAGAGACAGACTGAGAGAGAAAGAGAGAAACTGTCTGCTTAATACAAACAATATGACTCCCTGTCTCCCTATCTCGCCTGCAAAAGTCAGTCCAGACCGTGTCATTGTAACGACGTATTAGACTTGAGTCTGGACTGTCTGCAGCTGAGGGGGCCTGCAGCAAGTCATGGGATCTTTAGTGTCTACCTGAGACATCAGATTTCACAGCCTATACCCTTGCTGTAGCTTGAGAGCAAAGCTTTGCAGATCCAAGATATTGTTGGTACTTTTGTTGTGGAGAATACGTGTCCCGTGTGCATGAGAGCGGTGCAGTATAATGGAGCAGGTGATAGCCTCAGACAGACCTGACAGAAACACAAGGCCATCTCAGCATGGCCCCCTCCTGCTCTCAGATCAGACGACACACCCCACTCACTGACAAACAGACATTTGATAAGATGGTAGATAATGCACATGAGAGCTGCCCTTCACCTCAACACTATAATATAGGAGCTGACTGACACACAGAGAGCTCTTGGGCTGCTGGCAGGCTGAAAGTAAGCCATATCTCAACCGAGCCATATCATAATCAATTGGTAAAGGAGATGTTTTGTTATACTCTCAAAAGATTATAATTTTTATAATTATATCATAACTATGGCCATTCCCCTCCTGTGACTTGGGATGTTGTGTCTTATCCCTCTTATCTACAGGTGCTTGACATGAGGGAGCAGCCATGATGCATGTTTTGTTCTTTACTTCTAAAACGCATCGAGCATGTCCATTTAATCCGTTCACATCAAAATCAAGCAAAAGAAAAGCTGTGGGACTAGAAAGGCTGACAAAAGCACCTAAAGTCACATTTTCCAGTGATATCATAAGAAGATGAGAAATGTTTTCAGATTTAGCTTTAGCACACTTGCAGATGAGAAGGCCTCAAGCTCCACAAGGTAGTCGCTCTCAGACAGACATTTTCTTTACTGCTCTGTAAACACAGCAGTTACTGAGTTACTAATTATCTCCCACAAAGTAACAGGTGCTTGATTTGATTCCAGTTCTTTAACTGTACTGTTGAAATAATGCATCACAACTCTCTGACAGTTGTGTATGGATCAAGCCAATAGTGTTTACAGGTACAAAGTCTACAGCTTTCGATTAGACCTGCTGTGCCCTGCTCCTGTAATTACAAAGGGTGTACTATTCTTCTGCAGGAGAGCTCACATTGTATGTGCTCTCTAATTACATATGTTAAACATTAACCTTAAAGTAGTGAGTTACAGTATCAACTTATATACAGTATATACATATATCCTGTTTAAGGCTGTAGTAGAAAACAACGGTTTAAGTTTTGGTTCAAGTTAATTCAATCAGAGAAACAGATCTCTGTCATTCATGCCAAGTCCAAATGAAAAATGAGTCATACCTATTCCCCTTGCAGAGAGTAGTCCTGGTCTTCTGGGCATTTGGTGGTAGTAAAGGAGCACGTAAAGGGATGAGGGCTGGGCTGGGAAAGCCACTCACATTACCCTTACCACTCTGAAAAATCTCTGCTTTCTCTCCGAGGCTTCCAGAAGTGTGTATATCGTCCAGTGTGTTATTCATATCACTCATGTGGGCCAGCTAAATCCAAGGCATCATCTGGAGCAGAGAGAAGAGACGAGCTGTTGGACTGGAGTGTGTGCAGAGCACATTTAGAGCAAGCTGGCTGGCGGGGCTCCTCTGCTCACAGCTCAGCACAGCACAGCACAGCACAGCACACACACACACACACACACACACACACAAGCCTCTCCTGCTCATCTGCTGCCCACGAGGCTGGCCCAGTGGGGCAAAACGATCCCTCCTACCCAAACATGATCCACCACAATAAAGATATTTTTAACGCAATGACTCCCAAAAGAGTCCTCCTTGCTCTGACACAGTGGCGTATTATAATCCACAAATTTGTTCGGCCCCCTCTAGTTTTAGAAATCTTCAAGCCTGTTTTTGCTCTATGTTCTTGCTTTTAATTTTCCCTCCTTTTGTTTTTTGTTCTTAGGTATTGTTCCCTTTGCAACCTGGAAGGCAGGAAGCACACTTACACAAAAGGTTCGTCTTTGTTGGTGCTGTTTGCAACTTAGCTCAGTAATGAGTCCGGGAGGGCCGCCAGTACTATAAAACCAACTGTTCCTTTGTCACGGACTTCGCACTGGGATCCCAATTGCACTTTAAACTTAGAACTCTGTAGAAGGCATGTGGTTGTAGAGAGAAGCCAGCCCAGGCAGAGTGGTTGGGTTGTGTTGTGGGCTGTGTCATTCAGTGATAGGCTCCATGTGGGGGATGGTTGAGATGATAACATCTATCTGAGAGGTAATGTGTAACAGAGTCTGACCAGGGGCTGACAGGCTACTGGAGATATGGACTGGCAGGCAGCAGAGGGTTAAGGCTGGACAAGGCTGACTTCATTAACATATGACAGCCTTTGCTTATCTCCAGTACTGACCTGTTTACTTTGGTAAAATGACAAGCTGATGCAGTGGTCAAAACCCAGTTGTATTATCTTTCAAAATGAGATAGACAGAATTCAGAAAATAGTGTCATGTTGCATCTCAGAATGTAAAACGACTTAAATTGTATATAAAAGACAAAACAGCTTCCTAAATATGGAGAGCATTCATTCATAGGATGTGGCTTTATTCACAGAATAAAAAAAGCCTCTGTGTCTCTGTTGTTATTGAGGAATCTCTAGAAGAGAGATGGAAATCAGACTGAACTGTATGAGCTGGGTCTGTCTGTCTCCATTAATGCACTCTCCATGACATGTACCTGGCTCCTACCTGGCCTGTCACAATAACGCAGCTCCACCTGGCTTGGGTTACCTTTTCACCTAAGCACTGTCATATAAAAAAGGCCTTTCTCTAGGGAGACAAATGCACATACAAAGCATGGCACAGACACATGAGAAACAATTGAACAGCAGACAAATCTTTGCCTCCATGCTGCAGGTTGAGAGATTAAACCAACACTGTCAATATTAGGCTGTTAAAGCAATGGTAGAGGTCGATGTTGGGAGAGCAGAGAGTGGTAGGGGGATGGGGGCAGACAAATGGTTCAGCTGAAGTCCTACAGTAGACTGATACAAGGACACTAAGACCGGGCAGCATGAGAGCGCCAGAAATAACCCCTAGCCTGGAACACATTCTTGTGGTATCAGTCAATGCAAATGCTAATTACATTAGTATAAGATGAAAGCCAAATCTATTTTAGGGAGTTAATGCTACAGTGTCTCACATAGCCACAATGACGACCCCAACACTGGACAACATGTCGGGGAGATAGTATTTCTGTGTTTATAATGTATGAGAATGGTTGCACAGAGTTTTTGTGAAGAAAAAAGGTAATGTCTGTCATAAGTCTTATTATCTCACCTATGCATTAAAATATGGGCTCAAGAGCTCTTAGGTATAGTGGTATAGTATTTTCTGTTTTTTCTTTCTTTAAATATATATAGATAAACAAGATGGAGAGATCAAAAAACAAGAGAAAACGAGCTTAGTGCTAGTTTCATGCTCACCACCTGTTTTGTCTGTGAAGCTGACCAATAACAGGTTCAAGTATCAAACCCAAATATATCAATTGTACATTCAAAGTTTCCAATAATTCCCAACATCTAGGGTAAGCTGATGACAACATCACACACACAGCAAAAATCAAGAAGACCCAAGCCAACCTGGTTAGGCCTAAAGTGCATGACATCCACACTGCCCCCTCGCCTTGAATGTCTCTCCATAGTTATTTCAAAGCTACCCACACAACAGAAAAAACTAGAAGTAACTGCCTCGCAGTTGTATGCCTCCGCCAATAAACTTATTTATTTTATTATTAGGTCAACTTAAAGGATTTTGGTGTCTGCAAAAGTAAGTAACAGCACTTCCGCCGTTTTTGTAGAATGACCCAAGATCGTTTTCTCAGCTACAGTGGTAAGCAAAACATTATGACGTCACAGTGAAGTTGACCTTTGAACTTTTGGATATAAAATGTCAACACTTCATCATTTTATCCTATTAGACATTTGTGTGAAATGTTGTCATAATTAGCGTATGAATTCTTGAGTTATGGCCAAAAATGTCTTTTGTGAGGTCACAGTGACCTTGACCTTTGACCACCAAATCAGTTCATCCTTGAGTCCAAGTGGACATTTGTGCCAGATGTAATGAAATTCTCTCCAGGCGTTCCTGAGATATCGCGTTCACGAGAATGGGACGTACGTCATCTGAGGACAACCCGAAAACATAATGCCTCCAGCCACGGCTATCGCCGGCGCGGAGGCATAAAAACTCCCATATTACTGAGGACATACACACTCGTCAACCGTGACAGTTAGTTGGCACTAGTGTCAAAAGACTAACTCCCTTTAGAAAGATACAAACAAACAATCAGAGAGAGAGAGAGAGAGAGAGAGAGAGAGAGAGAGACTGAGCTCTGCTCCACTTTTCTATGTTTGAAAAGAAAGTGTAAAAGTGATAATTCTAACAAATAAAATAAACACAACTAAGATGTATCTCATATGTGTACAATGTGGCCGACTATAAAGAGTTTTTACAAAGTCAAAGTTGATTCAGGCATCACTTACATGCAGTCAGCTACATTGCATCAATGCCTTCACCTCCACTGGGGATCAAACTGCAAATCCCCTGCTCAGCAAAATAAGAGTGAAAAGTTACATTTTAAACTGGAAACCTACATGTTTTGAGATTCCTGTTTAGCAAAGGCTACTGTTAACAAGCACATATTTTTTGTGATAAGCCGTGACCTACTTGGCTCTATGAAAACAAAAACAAAAGCCTAATACATACAGCTCATTGGTTACATCCTGCACCCATTACATACCTGTTAGCTCTTACATTTTTCATACAGTGTGAGGATACATTTATCAGTGAAGTCCTGCATACTGGGTTCATCATTTGTTATCATTAATGCAACTGTGGGATCAACAGATATCAAACCAGCCAATCAGGAAAGATGGAGGATCATTAATGACATCACCAGTAGCAGCGAACTCTCTCTGACGAGTCTGACGAGCCATCACTGATCTCAATGCAAATTTGGGATAAATAGATATAGATGATCCGAAAACTATTAGGTTCTTCACTGACATCACCAACCGATGGGAAACACTTAACACATTTCAGAATGTGTGATGGTTGTTAGCAAAATATTTGTTAAAAATTCAATAATGGATACAAATATGTAATAGCTTCATTATATGTTATTTGTACGTACATTATTTCACCATTTCTTCATTTTAAAAACAAAACGATTGGCAAACAGGATTCAAAAATTCCATTCAATAGTGACACAGGTGAAAAAAACAATGGATCCAGATAGAAATGGAGAAATGAATTAGACAATTCTGACATAGTTACTACAACTGATGGCACAACATGATAGGCATGACAGCCAAGCGACCAACAACCACGACAATAGCCGGTCTCAAGCACTAAAAACACAACAGTCGATCCATTTTGAAGATCTGAAAAGCAACCTGAAATATGCTAAATGCTATTGAGATTGAGGTAACTGCCACAGATATAAGTGAATGAAAGTGAATGAGTATCCAAAATGAATGGAAGTCAATGAACACTGTCCCCAAAATATGTCCTCCTTACACACCAAGATAGAAGCTCTCCACCTAGTGGTGAACTTAAAAATGTAGGAAAATGTGCTCAGTCCTTCAGAACCAGGAGTTAAGCCTAGTTGTACTAAGTTCACCACGAATGTTATTGATCATATGCAAGAATATTAACTTTTCTCATTTCAGAAATGTAGACGGTAAACTGTAAAACTTGGACTTCATTCTGATAGCTTACTTTGAGTCACTTCACATGCAGGAGGATGAACAGTCCTCTTTTATAAACAAATCTACAACAGTGCTCTCCTCTGTCTTTGCTATGAGTGACATGTGAGACCTGAATTCAATAAGCTCAAGTTCTTATATGAGAACCCCTCCCAAGTTCAGCAGGTACTGTAACATGGCTGTGGCACTAACATGAATTTATGAGGAGATGGCTGGCATCAACATTTGCCTGTGGGATTTTGTGCCAACATCGTTTTTCATTGACATCATGCTTACGGTCAATATATGATCATGTTTTGTTTTTTTGTTTTTTAAATCAGGCAAACATCCTTTGCTAAATGCTGTCATTAGCGCACACTCCCTAAATATATTTTAAGCCACACATTCAAGTGGGGCTCACTTATGGACATGCTAGAAACAGTTATTCTTAGACTGTCACGTAGAAACATAATTGCACATTAGAAACACTGAACACATTACACACTGTCTCACTTATTTGACCTTTACAGCACAACTTACTCTGCAGTCTGACCACTTGTCCTGCCTCAGCTGGCCTCACACCAGCTGCCTCGAGAAACCTCAAAGAATAGCAATAGTAATACTTAATACTTGATAACATGTATGGGGAACTAGTATACAGCTGTATGTTGCTAAATAAATCTATGAAGTTTCATTGAAATAAAGTTCTGATGCTGTTATGCTGCATCAGAGCTTGTATGGTTGTGTATGGTTTTGTGTGCATGACTGCACAACCAAAACAACTCATGCTGCTGGATTACAGTAATAGGCAAAGCCTTGTGACAAAACAGGTCAATGTTACTCAGCACTTTTACTGAAACTCCATCCTGCAAGTGTCTTGGCTTTAAAGTACAGAAAAATACTGTACTTTAAAGTACTATTCCCTGGAGCATTTAATGTTAAATAACACAGCTATTATGTACTGTATTTAATGCATGTTGTCATCATTATGTTTATTTATTGTTTATTTAAAACATACTTATTCTCTAAATGCTATGGTGTAACCTAAATAGTCTAGCTGGTCCAATATCCGATATCATGTAACATTTGTCTTCCTTATGTACTGTTTTATTTCCTTTGCATTGTTTCATCCTTGTTTTATACTATCTCATATGATATTATTTAGTATTATATGTGATATGCTCTTTTGTAAAGTGTGTTGGTACTTGTGATAATGCACTTTAAATAAATTGCACAGTACTAGATAAGCTGAACATTCAGCCCTAATGAAAAAGAAAAATAGTAATTCCATTATAATTTCAGAAAGATACTATACAAATGCCACGCCAAAACTATAAGTCCCTATATGGATAGTATAGTGATGTTATAGTGATACTGTATGATTTAAAAGAAACACCATTAAGTATGATAAGGTCACTATAAACTCACTATTAAGTAAGACACACTGTGAGACACACTGTCAGTCCCTGAGAGCGTTAATTTAACCCCTCAGAGTTAAATTAACGCTGACAATTTTGTAAGCCACTGAAATTTCATAGTTATAGTAAACCGGACAAATGCAGGCTGTGTTAACGTGAAATGAGTTGCGTTTATTTTTATAAACCAGATCCCTCCTTATCGAGTAAACGCTAGGAGGAATTGCCTATATTGAACATCAACGAGGTTTGCCTACGTAGGCTATCCATTGTTTATAAACGTGCATGGCTGTGTTGGAGAAACATGACCTTTAATGAATTTCAACAAGTGCACATATTAAGGCTATTAGTAATAATTATAAACAGCGTCGAAATATTTCCAGTTATAAGATGCCAAAGTTAAGTCCGGGTGTCCCACTCCTCAGGACCTTATAGGTCAAACAACTATGTTGATGAGGCTGGAGATGTACAACCGTCTAGAGAGTGTGTTTCTTAGCATGGCTAGTTTTCATTTCCCAGATGCTATTAAAAAAATTGTCTAACTGCAGCAAAAAGGATGTAACAGTGAGAATGCTGACTGTTCCCCTTTCTGCACTCTCCTTCCCACAATCATTATAATAGATTACAGCTATTTTTTGAATACAGACTCAATGTCTGCTCGAAATGAAAGGCAACTAGGCTCTGTGGACTTTTTGATTAGCATAACCTACTAGAGTTGATATAATTCTTACCTCATGCCTGCTTAAGTGCAACTGCCTTTTTGAGCCTCGCACCCTGGTCTTCATATCGCTGGTCTTGTCAGGAATGGCACTCCTTGTCTACACGTGTGGGACAGGTGTTACAGTCTACTGAGGCGACGTGCTTTGCGTCACACACAGACATCACGTCTTACCTGTGTACCTTGCCGAGCAGTGGCGTACACAGACACTCTAAGGGGCAGGGGCAAAAAATGAAAAGGGGGCACCTCTTTTGCCCGCATCAACCTGAAGCCACCTAGGTTTGGGGGGCATAAGTGCATGCTGATATAGCCCCCCAACTGGGTTGGAGTGAATATTAATTAAAATATAAAACATACACACACACACTCAAACCTGGGTAATAAGTCTAATTCAGTTTATTTCGTGTCATTCAGCAACAATACTATACTTTCTATGCCTGTTCATTTATTTTTTTCCCTTGCATGATGAATATGAAGTTAAGTTAGCTTTCCTTGCCACTGTCTGACTCCCCAGTCTGCCTCTCTGTTGTCTTGAGTCCCTCTAGCTGCCTTCTGATTTACCTTCTCTTTGGCATCTTGCAGCCACTCGCTATATAATATGTATAATGAAAAAATAATGACAATAAAAGGATGCTCTGATGAAGGTGTACTACCGAAACGTGTTAGCAGTCATGGCCAAAAAATAAACGTCTGTTTGTTTTGTCTTTTCCATTATAATATTGGTGTGCTGCTTTTTTTCCAACTTGAACTCTGATCATTGAAGTCCAGCACCCAGCTATAAAGTAGCCTTTTGGAAGAAGCGCACCTGTTTCTATTTTGTAATGAAAAAATAATGTTAGCGAATGAGAGAATCCGAGCTACTGGGCTAAGAAAGTTAGCAGCAGCCCAACCCCCCCCAGCACGTGCCTGTTGCCGAGAGTACAATATTCAGCAGGCTACAACACCAAAGGATCTGTTTTCGGCAGTTGATGCACGAAAGACAGTCTGTAAGGTCTATGTATAAAATGCAGGCAATGAGAGCAATGGTTGTGAGGCATCTTTAATGATAAAACCTTTATTCATAACAACACTACTTGTCCTACTGTACATGTCAGTGTGTGTCTGCACATAGTTTCATCAAAACCAAGTGTGTAATACTTAAATATAGATTTGAAGTAATCTAAGAAAGTTAAGTACCACATATCCAGTATTATTAAGATAGTGAATTTTCTGGATAAACTCAATAATATTACAACTCAGTAATTCAGTCTAATAATTTATAGAATGGTTCTTAATTAATATGTCTTGTCCATTCACACCAGTGATGCATTAAATGCATGACAGTCATCACACAAAATAAAATAGAAGCATTAAAATATGCAGTTCAGCCAAGAATAACGTTACTTGATAACATATGGTGTGAGAAAATAAAATCAAATTACAGCAATTAATAATCATCAAAACACATCCTCTTTTCATATGTACACTGTTGCTGAGACGACCAAAAGAGGTAAAACAAAAGCCAGCTTCTACTTGTGTGTCATGGGCTAATGGGCTCTGGCAAACACATAGAAGACAGGACGGGCTCTTCCTGGAAGGAAACAAGATACAATAATGTTCATTTTTTTCTTTTTCAGTGTGCATTTGTATTGTCCAAGCATGTATACAGTAATATATCAGACTGTTGCTATTTTCCACAAGGAACCATCACAACATCTTCAAACAATCACACATCAATATGTTGTATTTTGCTTACAGTAGATGATATATTTTCAGAAGGATTAAGGCACTGCTGCGGATTGCTCTCTCCTTCCATTTGAACAATCCCACCAGGAGATGCTGGTTCAACCACTCCTCCCTGTAGTGTGGGGCCTTTGTCTCCATCCACCTCTCTGTTGTCACTCTCCTGTGTATGGCAGAGAAGAGACACAAACCGTGCAATCACTGAAGACTGAGTTCTGAGTGTGCCAGTCAACATAAAGCAGCAAAAAGAAAGAACACCCTGCCGTACCTATTTTACAGGTATTTTAAGCACCTGCAGAACAACATTGTATACTAATACAGAGTCCTTCAAGATTAAACATGGCAAGAGAGCTCTATAGATTCTATCATCATGAAGCTACAGTGTTTCTACAGCTTCATCTTAGACTACGTATGGCTCTCAGGAAGCAGACAGTGCCACAGGTCAAGGTGTTTAAGAGGAGGGATGAGCTGTAGACACAGTTCTTTGGCAGAGAAAAGAGACGGATTGTCTGCACAATATAATGCAAAATGTAGGCTAGACGCAAAACCTCCTGTGTGAAGGGAAATGTCTCTTTAGTATATAATAATAATAATGCATGGGTTTGCATTACATCATGCGATCATGCCATCAGACAATCCTTTTTTTTTGACAGATTTTTTTTTTTTTTTCTCACCAGCACCAATTGTGAAACATACTTTGGATGTGCATCCACGCATTATTCCATTAAGTTACAATTCAGGCCATGTAGTCAGCCTCACTGTTGTCCCTATAACAAAAACTTGTATTTCAATGAAAGAAAGCCATGGTCTTTGGTTGGAATGAATACCTGGAGACTCTGGGCCCTCCATAGCACATGGTTGCTTATCCCTGATCTAAGGCATTCAATACTGTTGAACAGAATACAATGAAGGTCAAGTTGATCACTATTGGTCTATTAGATCAGGATGTACTTTGGTTTGTTATTAGATGTCAGTAAAGGCATGAGCGTGAAGGTAGGTTATATTTAAGAAACACATTTTTTTACCTGTATTTCATTCAAAGTCTGTTTTGTGTATTGAATATATCAAGTCAGTGTCTGCACATGCTGGATATGTTCAGCAGACTGAATTGAGACGTGTTAAAAACACTCATCATTGTACATTGCATGCCAGGGCTGATTGGCCATCTTTAGGTGCAGTCATAGTTATACCATAATTCAAAAGGGCATAATGGAAAAGCTACTTCTGTATTTACTTTACACGAAAATGTGGATTACAGTATAGTCTTAAATCCCAAGAGTAATTTCTGCTGATCGCTAAAGCTCAGATAGAGATTTGTAATAAAGCCTTCATGATCTCTGTCCCTTCTGCGTGGAACAGCCTGCAGAAAGAATTAAGTTAAGGAAGTGGTTACTCTTACTGAATTTAAAATAGTTGTTTGGACTATGAAAGATAAATGTAGTGGACACTGTTACGAGGACTTACGAAGACCACAATGGAAATAAGCCTTCTTGATTTTATTGTGTGTTGAATTCCTTGACAATTTTATATGTGTATGGTTGTGGCCTAAGGGCCTTCAAACCTATGTGTATTTTAAAATCTGTCAAAATAAAATCAATCAATCAATCAATCAAACACTGTCAATACTTTTAAGTTTATTTAGGATTGTGCCACTTATCTCCTCTTTCTCTAAGCTCTCCATCTCTCCCCTTCTGTTTCTCTTTCATTCTTTTCTGAGATTGTCTATGAATTATTATTAATAACTGATATACTGCTACACCAGATCTCCTTTGTAAAAGAGATACTTGATTCCAAAGGGATTAACCAGGATAAATACAGGTTAAATTGGCTAATGCATTAGAATAACAAAACAAAACAAAAAACTGTGTAATAATATTAATAATTTGTGTCATTGTCAGTGCTGACCCAAGTGGACTTGGGAACATAGCAGACAGTTCATCTTAAAGCCCTAACTGTTTCAAGTCAAAGGGTCACAGGAACTATTATGAATAAATGTAAAAAATCGATTTGCAGTTACAGTGGAGATTAGAGTGGAGACCAGTCCTTTGCTGCTTCCATCTTGTGTTAGATATTTAAATATAAAAATGCTATGCTATATAACATGTACGTGCAACAGAACTCACCTTGGACTTAGAAAATCCTTTTGACTCTTTGATTGAAAAGTGACCTGCAACTGGAGAGAAGGGAGGTGACCCTGGTGAGGCAGGTGACTTTGGCCCATGGGATAAGGACTGGGTCCTTTTGACAGCAGAGGACACCGCCTGGGCAAAGCGGGACGGGGTGGTGGGAGAATAGGGTCTAGGGGCTGCAAAGCTCCTCAGTTTGTCCAAGCTTAACCCTAAAGCTGGCTCTTTAGATGGCAAACTGCTTTGCCTAGTCACTCGCATGACGGGTACATTCTTGTTGTCATCCTCTTTCCGGCTCGGCTCAACGTGAGTGCCCCCTGTTGTCTCCTCTTGACACTGCACAGGAGGTGGATGAGGAGGAGGTGGCAGCTTTGCTCTCTCTAGACTTCCTTGAGCCTCCCTCTGGCCAACTCCAGGACTGGCACTGGCACTCTTGACTGCCGCTGAAGTTACATAATACCCAGGTGTTCTTTTGTGCTGTGCCAAGCGGAAAGAACCAGGCTTGGGTTTAGTTGCGGGTGGAATTTTCATCTCCTTGACCTCTGCTGGTGAACCTGCTTGGGATCCCCCATTAGATGGTAATGAGATCTTGTCATCTGCTGCAGGTAAACCTGTTGGTGTCAACGGGGAATGAGTGGATTCTGGTATACTTCCGTTAACAGTGCTCTGGGTAGTAGTAGTGCTATTAGACGTCAATGAGTCGTCCCTGGGTGTTGTAGACTGCAGCTCTGGTTGTTCCACTGAGACCTCCGGCTCCGGCTGTTCCTTCTGTGCCATGCTGCACTCCTCCAGCTGAAGAGAAACAATATCTATTTCCTTTTCTAGAGCCGCAGCAGGGGACTCCAGTGTCAGCTCAACTTCATAGTATCTCAGTTTCTCCAGAGATTTCTGAGGCACGATAGTGTATGTTGTCATCCCCACTTTGGGAATGTAGTCCCTTGTCAGCTCGTTGGAAGGCTTGGGCTTTGGCTCAGAGTCTGTGGCATAAACAGAAGCTGCCTTTGTTATAGCAGGGGCACACGGTGTTGACTCTTGGCATGATGAGGTCTCTGAGGTGTGAGATAAGGCAGGTTTGAGGTCAGGGGGGTTCAGCTCCTCCGTGAAAGTGGCCATATCTCTCTTCTCCCCGACAGATCCAAAGCCAGGTGGCTTAGCTGAGGAAGGAACTTTGTCCCTGTGTTGTTGTGAAGGCATAGGGAGTGTGAAATCAGTTTGCACTTGAGCATCCTCTCCAGTGGGGCATGATGTGCTGGTGGCCATTAGGCTCTCCAACCTGTCAGTCTCCTCCCAGGGGGTTTCAGTGTTTGCCTGAACAGAGACCTGTGCTTCTGCATCCTGCATTACAGGCTGGGCCAGTAAGCGAGGGGCGCTACATACAGTACTGCTTTCACCTTTGACACTTTCAGTTGCGGACTCTTCACATGTGGGCTGCTGACTCACATCTTCAACTTGACATGGACCACTATCTGTGTAGACCAAAAGCATTTGTGATTTAAGACAAACTTGTTTTCATTTACTTTGAGGAACAACAACACACATAAACTTAAAAAGCACATTATGGCAAATTCCAAAAAATATATTTGTAGTCATGTTTGAAATATTTGAACAGACATGACGAATGCGAGTATAATCCAAGTGTAAACCCACCAATATCTTGCAGTTGAGATGAGTCCGTCTCAGCAGTTGTCCTCGGATCATTGTGCTCTGCAGAATCATTCACTGCACTCTGCATTTGACTATAGGATGCAGACAAACAGGGTGCATTCAAAGCATTGCAAATACCATCGAAAAAAACATGGCTTAGCTATGGGAAATCTTACGAGAGTTCGTACTTGCCATCTGAGGACAGATCACCAGACTGATCTTCCCCGCTGCCCTCGATGGACGGCGTGCTCAGTATCTCAGTGTCTGGGGACGGGGAGTGCAATGAGACATCAGCTGACAAGTTGAGACTGCTGTCCTCTCCCTGGGTGTCACTCACAGTTCCAGAGATTACGGAGGCAGTTGTCTCCTCTTGCTCCATAATCTCCTCCAGTGTGTTAGTAGCTGCACCCTCTGTAAAACAACAGCAAAGAGAAGCTCAGGTGAAGGCATTGTCCATTGACTCAAACAGGCGTTACAGGTGAAATGTTGCTAGGTGATCAGTGGACTATTCAAAATCACATTAAATTCACATTGGTAAGGTCAGACTGTTGCCAGTAATGTATAAATAACTGAACATAAACGTATACTCTCTGTTTAACTCTAATTTAACTCTAATTCCTTCAATAGAATCAAATTATTGTATAGCCGTCCCTCACCCCTGTTAGCAGGAAACTTTGATATTGAAAGCTGTTGGTTAGTATCCTAAATATTAATTTCCCTACTCATGGGTAAACACTTCCATCTTTTCCAATAAATACTTCTTGCGATTGAATTCCGCTTAATGAAGTAACATTTAACTTTTTTTTAGTAACTTTTAACATCTCATTCTCCCATGTCTAGCTCTTCATTCAGCACTTCAAGGGAGAGTGACACAGAGGAGCAGAGAGCAGAAGGAATATTCAAGGCTACTTAAACAAAGCTAGAGCTTCAGCCTGTGATCTCTATATCAGCTGAGCAGCATTGGGATGTTGGGGGAACAGCAAGAGCCAGTGATCGTTCTCTGTGAGCTGAAAAATCAGGAGCAATGGGAGTGGAGGGAGATGCTGGTGTATAGATGCAGAGAGCAGTCAAATTTCTATGCCGACACTTTTTATTAACGAGAACTGGGAGACATGCTGCTAGTGGGTGGACTGGACCCTCTTACAGAATAGCTAACAGAGGAGCTGTGTGATACTGTGCATGACGCAATAACACTGTACAAACATGTAAAGAATGCAAGAAACTGAAAGACAGAGGCATATGATAAGAGACAGAGATGAAGTAAAAACATCTTCCAATGATTTAAAAATAAAAAGAATAGTTCACAAGAAAGCTGCCATCTTTAGGGGTCATCTGTGGGAGATACACTATGTTTTTTGCAATGATTAGATTGATTGAATGCTGATTAGAATGCACTTTGTTAAAAAAAAAAACATATATATATAAAATATATCAAATTTATAAAAAAAAAAAAAAAAAAAAAAAAAAAACATTATTTAAGGCTGTAAGTGCACTAGTGCTCTAGATAATCTAGCTCCTATGTTTATCACTTCAATAATGTAATCCCAAAATAAAATGGTATGTCTGATTATCAGAGTAAGATTACTAAGAGTATTTGTAGATACTTTGTTTTTGTATTACACTTCTGAGTGTACAGGATTAGTGAGGTTTACCACATGAGACAATACAATGAGTGCCAGACGTGATTAGACAATCACAGCAAAGTCTATGAAAGTGAAATTAATATATTGAACCAACAGTATCTAAATAGTACTGATATGACAGACCACACCCATTTAATACTCCAAACAAGTTAAGACAAACAGTTGAACAGTTGAGCAACAGCCAGAACTACACACACTCAATTTCATAGTAGGAGCACAATTTCGCAAACTTTCTGGTCAAAATGTAAAAAAAATAAATAAATAAGATAACCTTGAACACACAAATAAGAATTTTACATTCAACAACTATAATAAAAGGTAGATATTTAGAGGAATACTGAGGAATTTAGGTAAACAGTAATTTGGAATGTGCGAACACTGAGCCTTTGAGTGTTTGAGCTTATATTGAAACAGTATTTTTTTCTCAAGTTTAAAATGTACATTTGATGGTTTGATGGCTGTGAGACAAGACATTTTACAGTATTTGTATAAGCATGAATTGCTTAAGCATTTCCAGCTAGATGGCATGAGTCTGTTTACTGAAAGAGGAGATACACAAAGAAAAAAGAAAGTCTGCCTGAAGAAAGTCAATACATGTAGACACAAAAGGTAAAGAGCAGGTGGAGGAGCAAGTGAAGAAGTAGGCAATCACAGACAGGAGTTGACATGCTTGAGGTTTGAAGGAATGAGAGAGGCAGCACAGGACAGGTAGAGGAAGATGGCAGCAGGAGCAGTGCAGTACAGATTCTTATTCACTTTCCACTGATGATTCAGAGTCTGTAAGATTAAGCAAAGAGCCTACTTAATGAAATCGTGTTCCATTCTCTGACTAGCATGCAGTTTCCAAAAGATCATAACTGTTCACTCTAACATAAAGTCCTAAAAGCGCAAATGTTCTGTATTCCTTCAGTTTCAAATGGTTACTGTTTTATAATGACCACTAGGTGGCACAAGAGCCAAATGAAATTAAAAGACTAGCATTAAGCTGCAATGTTTGCAAAGGCATTGCTTTGCTATGGTGTTTAGTTGTTGACATTGAGACCAAAGTACATGTCTAAATATCACACATTGAGAAATATTAAATTTTCTTCCCGGCAGTGAAACAATCTAAATAAAGACAGACATCAGGCTAGCAGAATGCAGAGTGATCATGACTCTAATATCAAACACTAATAAACATAGGGAGAAATGTAAACAAAGACAAACCTTGCAAATTCCCATCTAGAGGAGCTTTGTCTTGGACAGCAACACTAGGGGATGTGGGGGGTGGAGGAGCCTTGCGTTTGGTTCTCTTCAGCGAAGACTCTGCTGAGGAGCCGCGACTTAAACCAGACATCTACATGACAACAAGATGTTACTGAGTAATATAATCAACACATCTAAACACAGAAATCGTTCACGGAATGAACATTCATACAGATAAATGTTTGGAGAGGAGTCTTGTCAATAATCGGTCCACTCACCTGGTCGCTGTCCAGTTGGGCCTCAGGTTCAGAGCTGAGTCTCTGGCGAGTGCTGAGGTCCGAAGGGCAGCTCTGGGACACAAGGATCGGGGGCTGGGGTGCTCGTCTCTTCTTTGGCACATCGGTGGGCATCGTGGGGGAGATGAACGGAGAAGAGTTCGAGCTGGGCAAGGCCATGCTGAGGGGTCGAGGCTTGCTCACGAGGACTGGAGAAGCTGGGGCACTGGCTGTCATTGCCTTTAAAAAACAAACATCCAATCAGAACATGATAAGAGGCCTGTTTCCCGAAAAAGCACAGTGCATGTCAACCAATGGCAAACCTAAGCAAACAACCCTCCCTCTGTACACTAAAACTGATTTGCCAATACAGCAGTATCTGTACATAATGACACAGTAAATCTTAAGATAGGCAAAAATTAAACACTGTTGCATTATTGAAAAACACCTACCTGTTCAGGTTTTTTTTTGCTTTTTCTAAACATGCTGAAGAGGCCTTTGTTTTCTTTCTCTTTCTGGTTTTTATCTTTGCTCGGTGTAACTGTACCTGCAAGGAATAACATTGTGAGATGACCTTAGTCAGAATTCTGATAGTGCTGGTGATATATATTTCATATAGCACACAGATTGAACTACCTGCATGAGTCGGTGAGGCTGGACACACAGGACAGGCAGGCTGGTCTGCAGAGTCAACAAGTGTGAGATTGGGAGCAGAGCAAATACAACGCACAATGAATAAGCTGAAGAGCTATAAAAGAACAGTGCATAGTCAATATGCTAAAGCACAAAATGTCACGCAAGAATATGCAGCAGACTTGATCTTTTAATAGATCAGTACTTACCTTTTGTGTCTCTTGCATAAACCTCCCTTATCGCATAATCATTAAGAGAACTGGACAAATCCATAGGGCCCAGGGATTGGACATCTCTCAACAGCACTGTCGTCTCCACGTCAAACTCGCATTTCTCACAGATGGCTGGTAAGAGTTCAGCCAGCGGAACTCGAGGATTGACTCGTAGTATTGTTTTCTGAGTCTTTTTATAGTTTATCACCATCCGAACAGTTGCCTGGAGAATACAGAAAATGCCACTTTGATGTACTGTAATACATATAAAGTTTAAGAGCATTAATAGCAAATATTTATCCGACAGGAAAATGTCTCAAGCGTGTACAGTACCTCAGGCATCTGAGGGCCTGTCTTCTTATTCTTATCCTCCACTCCTTTAGGTTTAACTAGGATCTTCTCTGCCTCCAAAGTTCCTATCAGAGCGTTGGGCTTGAACTTGATGTGGTTTCTATTGGCGGTGACCAGCTCTAAGGTGTGGCTGGATGGGTTCAGGTGATACTTTGCGCAAAGCATCACTAACAGATCCATTAGGGGTTTGCTGAAAGACACAGCAGACATGACAAAACAAAACCAAAATGAATGTTGGCCATCAAAGGGAGGAAGGGTGGTGAAATCCGGTTAGGGGCCAGTTCCACAATGCAAAATAGGACTTCCTCGTTAAACCAATTAGGGGACTGATGAAAAATATGATTTGACATGCTTGATGTCACAGTGGAAAAAAAGGACCTGGAAGCAGTTGTGTCTAGTCATTCATTACATGCTTTGTATTAGCAATAATTATGTGAATGCTTTGAGTTAAAAAGATAGCTGATTTCAGTGTATTTGTAATAAAAGTTCAGCTTAAAGAAGTCATGTGCAGAATGTGTGCTAATACTATACCATACAGTAATTTAACAGTACAGTAGCAACAGTAACCGCATGAAGCTTGCCTCCAGTTCAAAAAATCCTGACACTGAGAGAGCTGTTGAAATATAATGCCATGAATCTAATCTTTATAATAATGCATTCACTGTGCTGTGCGGGCCCTTTGAACAAAATCAGAAGGAGAAAAGAAGGTGAAGAATTTGATGCTTAATCCCTTTATATTGAATTGGTCTGAGGCATTTCTCAAGAGGCCAAGGGGCAAAAGATACCTATGAAGGAATGTTTGTAAATTGTGTGCATTGTGAGAAAGGGATAATGATATCTTAAGTAAACTCTGCTGATGGAAAGTCTGAGCTGTGTGAGAGAGTGAGACTCGTAGAAGGACACAAAGACCTTGTACTGAAAAACTTCATTGACGTGGAGATATGTTGACACATGTTGATCTGATTAGGTGGTGTAGTCACAGTTGAAAACTTCAACCGTAAGATTTCCACTTACATGTGTCCGCATTGAATATCCTAACAATTTACATGTATTCACAAGATAAACCATGAAATCTGACATTAAATGGTGCA
>NW_027283230.1:0-109897 GCF_046629955.1 Centroberyx affinis | reverse complement strand
TTCCTGTTGAGTGTAACAGTCACATAGTCATGTGAGCAACCACCAAAAATAACTCATTTTGGCTCCTGGTCCAGAGCCCCCCCCCCCCCCCCCCCCGACACACACACACACACATACACACACACACACATGTATGTACAGTGCAAATTGGACATTGGACATATTCATCATTGTCTGAGTTTTGGAAGTAAGTCCCCCCCCCCCTCCCCCTCTCTCTGCTTTTCACGTGACCACCAACATTACACAGGATGAAAAACACAGAATTCCCAGAAAGTAAAGGAGGTAGGGAAGGGGGGGGCGACCCTTCCTCTGCATTGTGTGCACAGAGGGAAGAAAAGGCATACATCAGCAGCAGGAGGCTGTTAAGAGCATGTGTAGATGAAACGTGACACAGTCAGCCTTGTGCCCTCCAACACGGGTTTTCTCCTTAACCTACCACCCTGCTTAAAAAAACCCCCATTAGTACTGGTTTCTATGGACAGCTTCACTGTCACATCATGGAAAGTCTAAAATGCTGTTTCATAGGCTTTTCCACCCCACCATGACAAGACTTGACAGCTATTTTGATCAGAAATATTCATATAAATCCATTACTATTTTTTGGCATTTAGCTTATTTAACCAAAGCAACTTAGAATATGTTTCAACTCCACCAACATTACAAACAGCCAGTAGACACACACACACACACACACACACACACACACACACACACACACACACACACACACACACATTGCCTACAATAATGCCACATTACTCAGTAAGCTTGTTCATGACTGCCATCTAGAGGTGAAAATGCAGAACACATGTATTTGAATGCACAAATACATTTTATATGGCTGTTTCAGTCAGTATGGGACCAGAGCACATCTTGATTAACAATGACCTGCAACCTATTCTTTATAGGGCATTTCTGCTTAAATAGATTCTTTTGGGTGTTATTCTGAAGTGGTAGATATGTAACTAAAATGTCCCAAGATGTATTTTTTTTTTTTCTGTTTTATGAGTTATTTCTCTCAAGATAATGGGAAATGCCATCCTATGACACTGTCAAATTGCTTTACCTGACATGGTTGAAAGAAACCTCCTGCGTCGATATTAAAGGTTAGATGTGTAATATGTCTGCTTTATTTAAGCATAATATGACTAGTAAATATCAGCAGAGGTTCCTGAATAGTACTAACTGAAACAAAGTGAGCAGCCACAGAGCATGCTGCAGAGATTTCTGCATTCAAAAACACAGGAGCAGGCCAAGGCTGATGTTTTTGTTGTTATTTGAAGGCCCTCCTGCCAAGTCAGTTAAAAAAATCTGGGAATTTGTTTTTGGCTTGCTTATCGGCAAAAACACACACTGAAAATATAATTTGAGACTTTATCACTAATCGGTACTGTGTTCTGGTAAATTCGGCATGTATATAATCCTCCAAACAGCTAAAATGTTAACGGATCGGCCGATTTATGCACTGGGGAAGTTACTTCACATACAAAATAACGAATCCTTACCTTCAATATGTTCCAGAAATCCACAGACAATAGGAATTGTGGTGATGTCAGGATCCTAATCATGGCAAGCGTCCATTGAACAAAAAAATGTACTAACTCGGTAAAACATGACAGAAAGTTCATTGTTGTTGGTTTTGAAACAGTCCAACCTGCCCACCATGCTGATGATGGTCTTTGCTCTATGGAGGGCAGAGGGTTGTTGCAATGACAACGCTGAACGATAGAGGCCAGCATTGGACCAGAAATTACACATAGACCTCTTAAGCTCCATTCCCAAAGTATGTAAATCTGTATTTTACCTTTACTAGATGTAAATAATTATTTCAAAGTTTCCTATCCTAGCTAAAGTCTTTGAATCACTTGTGATCACACAGTTGGAGCAATCTTTGATGAAATACAATATTCTCAGTGGAGTTCAGTTCAGGATTCAGGTCAGGGCAAAGTACTTTTACAGTGGCCATGCTTATGGCCAATGACATTATAATTTCCCTTGATAAGAACCAACACTGTGCAGCACTGTTTGTTGGGTTGTTTAAGGTGTTCAACTGTAACTCATGAACAATTGTTGCAGAGACGCAATTGCAGGGAAGAAGCAATATTCTGGTGTTGAAACAGAATCAGAATCAGACAGAACAAAATGTGTTTATGCTGAGAACCGCAAGTCAAACTTAGACATTACTTGAGGTGTTCCCCAGGGCTCTCTTTTAGCTCCTGTTTTTGTCCCCCACCAAAGGGGGGACTATGGATCGGTCTCCGTCCGTTAGTTAGTTAGTTTGTTCGTTAGTTAGTCACACTGTAACATTGACTTTGTGCCGCTAGGGGGCGGCATTGACAATGAATGGGGACTCAGTGGTAAAGCAGGTCATACAGTTAAAGTTATCATACAATGTGGGGGACAATGAATGGGGACTCAGTGGTAAAGCAGGTCATACAGTTAAAGTTATCATAGGTAACATAATAGGCTACACACGCTACACACTTGGAGACATCAGACTGGGTTGATGTGTTGAAGTGAGAGTCAATGGAGAATTTTTGGGCAAACCTCTAACCACAAGACACTGTAGTTATTGTACAGATGTTGGACTGTTGTACTGTTATTGCACTCATCACTGCACTACCACTGTGCCGTCAGTGTTGACTACTTATATCATATTACCACTTACCTACTGTGCAATACCATATATCACTTATCATTTATATTATTCATAACACTCACACTCCTGGTGTTGTATGTTATATTGTATATTGTATTGTAAATTGTATTGTAGTGTACATTGTGTAATGTACGGATTGTATTTATTGCGTATTGTAGTTCTTATATTTTGTACTGTATTGAGTAAAAACAGGACAATTACAGTTACTACATTTCAAGATATAATTTGTAAGCCTAATTCTGAGGAGAGTAGGCAACATAAATATATGGTCAATCTGTCCTTTCATTGTCCCATACAAAAATGCTTATACAATTTCACTCATATTTCAAGTACACTCAGCAACCACTGACTGACCCAAGGTGGAACTACATCACTGGTGGGGGACAACATGTTTACTATTTGCTTGTATTTTCTATATTTACATGCAAAGCACATTCACTCTTTCCAGATTAGCCTATCTGCCCCTAGTGGCCGTTAAGAGGCATGGCAATGCCTACAGACAACACACTGAACCAGGAACATTCACTTGCCTCCTCTCTGCAACACTGCAAAACTGTGTGGGGTCCCTCCCATTTATGACACAGTATGTCCTTGTTATTAATGACTTGGGAAAGGGTATCCACCAGGTCACATTTCAGACATTTCAAGTCTCACTTCTATAAGTGATATCAGTCTTAAATGCTGGAAAAAAAACAAAAAAAACCCAAAAACATGACATTTACTCACAACCTATGGAAAATGTACACTAGGGGAGGCAGCATTAGATAAGGCTCCCTCCTATAAATAACTTGGCATACGGTTGGGTGAAAAGCTAGCCTTTAATGTAAATATAGAGAACCATAAATAAACTTAGGTTAACTAGGTTTTTATTTTCCATCCGAGAAATGTTTTTCTTTTGAGGCAAGAAACTAGTCCAATCCACATTTTTGTCTGTGTTTGACTTTAGTGAGGTATTTATGCATGCAGCCTCCTCTCTGTTAGGCAAGCTGGATTCTGTTTATTATGCTTCCTTGTGCTACAAATGTGATACAAATGCCAAATCACCTACTCACTAATCACTGCAGACTCTGAATTAGTTGGCTGGACCTCACTTCATTTGCTTCATATGTATGCTTTTATCTAAAAAGCTATCTTTTATAAGCTTCCTTACTATCTCTGCAACACGTTAACCTTTGCCTCAAACAGCTGCCAAACTAGGTCGACTAAGTGGCTGCTTCTTAATGTGCCCAGGGTTTTCACTCACCTAGGTAAAACTGCCTGTGCTTATTATGCACGCTGAGCACAAAACAATCTACAAGGCCTAATTAGACTAGACACACTACCTTCTCGTCAGGACTTAAAAAAAACATCCAAGTTACTTTATGGAAAGTGTGTCATTGCTAGTTCTAATAAGGCTCTCCCTTTCCCTGTTTATCATGTATTGTAGTTGTATGTATTTTATATGCTCTGTTTTACATGTTCGGCTGTGATTGTTATTGTTGATGGTGACATATTGTATTTTTAAGAGACTTCCTTTTTAAATAAGGTTAAATTAAAATAGTAATAATAGTACTGTGAGAGACAGGAAAATGTCTCCAGGATTTTGTTTTCTGTGGCAGGCCCTTTATTCATTTGGATTAAGGATTTATTCTAGCTGTCAAAATGTAGTGACTCATAATCCTCCTCTCTAAAGTCAACACAAAGAGAGCATTAGAGAGAGAGAATGTTAAAAAAATTATACAAAATGACATTTAATGTACATGCATTTAAACACATTTGTAATCTTCCCTTTAATTCGAGGACGATGATAAGAATAATGTTATTTATTCCTATGAGAGTGCATGGGAAAACAGATATAACAGTTCACATTTAAATTTTGACTCCCAAATGAAAGATGACTTTTTCACCTTGTTAGCAAATTTTCCATGTCATGTGAATATACTTATAATATATCAAAAGCCTATTAACTTTCTTTCCAGCGCCATATTTTTACTAATGGCGTACCAGTAGGTGAACATAAAAATTCCGACCAAAACCATCACAGATATTTGAGCAATCTGCCCCTCCCATCATATAAAACTGACTTTCTCTCCCTATCAGATACTGCTGTCTACTGGTTAACACCATCGGACACTTGTGAATGATCCCTCCCCACGTTATGTCCCACCCAACATCCTGTCTAAATTGGAAGGACTTCATATTACGGAAGCAAGATGCTTTCAAAATGCTGTTTCATTTTGACATCGAGCAAAATAAATAAACCTCATCTAATTCTAACAACCACACAGTAAAAGTCATTCAGTTTTCAGTCATTGTCCAGCAGCTCAGTCAGTTATCTCTCATGTGTCTAATCACCAGTTAATGATTTTCCTCACATGGCCCCACAGCTTAGTGAGCCACAGGTTGACCCCCAAATCTGTCATGTACTGAATCTCCGGGGTCAACATCTTACGACACAACTCGTGATGGGCCTTGTCCACGTTCCCTTTCAAGTTGTATCCCATGATGGTCTTCTCTCCGATGGGCTGCCACGGCTGCATGGCTGCCTCCTGAATGCTTCCGGACTCTACTGCGTGACCCCCCTCGATGCAGATCGCTGCCATCTCCGCGTTCCTCCTCCTGAGCTCCGCCACGTCCTCCGCCATTCGCTTCCGTCCGTACGCCTCCACCTTCTCCCAGAAGGTTGCGTTGAAGCGTTGGTACAGCGTCCAGTCGATCGCGTTCCACTCCAGGGCTTTCGCTCTCAGTTCGGGGGTCAGCTTAGACACGGTGGATTCCTTGCGGGTGTTGAGCTTGAAGAAGAGCAGGTCGTCCATCTCCCAGCAGAGAGCGTCCTTGAGCAGGATGAGCGATTCCTCGAAGTGCTCCACCAGCATGACCAGCTGGAAATGCTCAGCGATGGCCCCGACAGCCTCCTCCACCCGTGGGTCACCCGGCTCCAGGGTGTTGTCCTGCCCGAAGTCGAAGAACAGCAGGTTCTTCAGGTAGAAGGAGTTGAAGCCGTCTGGGCTGAAGTAGTAATCTGGATCGCGGAGAAACTCGGTCATCCGGTCCTCCCCTGGTATCCTCCAGGTCAGAGGAACAACGTGACCAAAGTAGTGGAAGGACGACTCAAAGAGTTCCGCGGGATCTCGCAGGATCGTGATGTAGGAAGTATCCGTAGGGAGCACCTTGGCCACCTCGGGTGCATTGAAGCGCATGTGGTTACACATGATGTTGAAACACAATCCAGACTTGTAGCCGTTAACCAGGGTGCGCTGGAAAGGCGAGGGGTAGAAGAAGTCGTTTCGGCTGTTGGGGAAGGCGAATTTGAGGTGGTGCTTCTCTCCAAAGCGGAACAGGATGTTGAGGAAGGTGCTGCTGGCTGTTTTGTGGGTCTTCATGAACATGATGTCCATTTTGGGAGTGCAAAGGTTCATTTGGTTATCAGCTTGCTGGGAGTTGTTTGTGGTTGACAGGGTGGGGTGTTGGGCTGGACGGTGAGTGCAGGAGTGAGGCACTGGAAGCCTGTAAAAAGATATGGTCAGATCGTAAAGTAGTGCCATAATTTATCATTGTGCATTCACTGTTCTGCAGTGAACACTACTATGCCAGGGTTCAACTAATATGGGTTTTTGAAGGCCGATACCAATATTTTTAGACTTAAGTCACAGATATCAAATTTTTGTGCTTTAAATTTGACCATTTTCATGCCAAAAAAAGATAAGGATTCAGTGTTTCCCCCAGATTTGTATTCTCATCAGGATGTAAAAGCCTCTGAAACAGCATTTAGACCATCATGGGACACTAAAACTCTCCACTGAAACCCATAATAGCGAAATCCTTTTAGTGTTAGCACCTCCTTAAGGTAGATTTACCCACCCCACTGATCAACAGTAGGAAACTGGGATTTATTACTGCCTTTAAATGAATAATTCATTTATAAAAAACACATAGTTGTACAATAAAATTAATAAATAAAGAATAAATGTGCAAAGCAAATTAATGTCATTGCAGTTTTCCACTGACTGACTAATTTATGTAGCTGTGGTCAGGGAGGAACCTCCATCATATCAAAGGTGGATGACACTGACTGACCGATACTATGTAATAAAAGACAAATCAAAAATCAGCAAACCAATATATTTCATATCAGTCTAATCTTAATATATACACAGCAGAAGTCAATAGATAAATTGTATGTGTGTATATGTGTGTATATATATATATATATATATATATATATATATATATATATACATCTATAAACACGATAAACACAGTAAACACGACACCATCTCTGATCCCAGCATAGGTATAAACACATTTTGCAGACATTAGTCATCACTGAATACATGCACTGTCCTACTGTGCTCAGATCAAATTAGCAGAATCATACTTCTTATATTTCCTTGTTTATGAAAAGCGAGTGTAGAGGAGAAAACATCACTTCTGTTGTTGTAATCACACGGGACAGTTAACCAAACTATTTTTGGACACATTACAAAGTTGCAGAAAGAATTTATGAGGACGTCTCCAGCTGTGAGTTTGTCCAGTATTTTTCTTTTCATATTTTGAATAGTGAAGAATGCACTTATTGCATTCATTATGTTTAGCATTTAGAATAAGTTTTAAAAGGTTATGTTTACATCATGCTATACTGAATAATAAAGTCATGCAGTTTTATATGATGTTGTACTCCATAGCATGCATTTAAACTAGAGGTGCACCAACACCATGGAGTTTGCATGGTGTAATTGTTGTATACATTCTCACATTTGTAGGGTTGTTAAACTAATCAAATGGCAGCATACCTTTCCTTTCACGATCATTAAATTACATTATACAGGTACTCAGCTGATGCCTCAATGATGCCAGGTATGAGCATTTTACCTCAGTACTGGTATCTTTGTGTCGCTAGTAATACACGGAATATAATGAGTCTTACTCAGGCTCACTGAACTGGATGTATAATGTAGAGAGGCAGTAGAGCAGGCTCATACTGATGAGGAGGCAACCCACGATCAGACGTTTGCCCATGGGCCAGCACTGCCTCTCTTGTTTGCTCAGCATGGTCTAGTGGAGCTGAAGATCACCTAATAAAAAGAGGAAGAAGAAGAAGAGGAAGAAGAAGAAGAGAAACAAAAACGGAAGAAACAATATTTGTATAGCACTTGTCTGAACAAAGTCAGAACATATTATCTCTAGTTATCTCTAACCTCATAGCTTGCTCAGCAACAGGTGAAATCCAGATTGGACTCCCAACGAAGAAATCCACAAACCCACTAAAGCACAGTGAGAGCAATAACAATTTAACAGTTAAATGCAAGTGCAAGTTCCTACTTGTGACTTAAAGGGAGTTACCCTGCATGGATGTTATACACCATTTGGTAACATGCCACGCCCACCACCACGCCCCGTTTTGGCAAATCGACATCAAAAGTTAATCAGTTCTTCCTTGGCCCATGACTAATCTTCATACCAAGTGTGCAAATCTGTGCCCAACCTTTTGAGATTTCCTGCTAACAGACGGACGGACAGACGCAGGTGAAAACATTACCTCCTTGGTGGAGGTAATGAAAGAATAAACATATTAAAAGACCTGTAAGGGCAATACTGCTGATGTATACAGAACGCATAATATCACAGCATAAATTAAAATATAAGGAGGCCTAAGCAATAAAGAGGTAACAGATACACCCAAAGACAGATCACCTCAGTAAAAACGTCATCTGTGAAAACAATCATAAAACAGCTGATTGCATTTGAGGGCCAGCAGTCCTTCATGTCCTTCAATAGGAAGTCAAATATAAAACTCATGTTATTCTTGGACGGTTCAGTCAGGTAATAAAGTTTATTTCCAAACGAGGAACCAGAGAACAAAGACTCAAAACTTGAACATGAACTGCTACACTGATAACAAATAGCCACATACAGTACAATATTTATACATCTGATACTCACGATACATTCTATGATTATTGTATAAAAGCATGTTTAAAAATGTGTTCATTACAGATATATATATACTTATACACTACACTTACAATAACATTTCTCCAAAAATAAAGAAAAATGAATTCAACCTGTGATTTTTTTCTTGACTAAAATATATTTGCGAATCATATTTTTATAATCTGACATTTGATCTGACAAAAAGACCATGTATCATATTATCATAACGATTTTACACTTGAAAATCGTTGAAACATTGAAATGCTGTCACAGTTCATATGATCTTTAGTACTTTTTGGCATGTATGTGATTGAATATAAAGGCCATGCAGCCCTTCCCATTGACACCCATTCTAAGTGTAACTGTTGCTCTCAATCAGTAATCAATGTAATCACTAGTCATTTAAACAGTGGTAGACATGCAAAAATTGCTCTGCAGTTACAAACTAAATGGAATTTTCATGGGTTGCTGCTATATGACAATTTCCTAAGTACCGATGTGAAAAATACTGTGATTTTCTTTCTTTATTTCCTTTATTCCCCTAGTCACCTTAGTCAAGACAGAACCAATTTCCACAGTTCATTTACAGCATAACTCATGCAGCGTGTGATTAGGTAGTGTTTTGGCTAAGTGCCAGCGTGCCTATCTATTTTATTGCTCTAGTTCTATCAACACATAGGAGACATCTGTTTAACAGCGGACTATAACCTCTCCTAAAGGCTTCTCTACATCACTGCTTGTCAAACTGACTCTCTGGGGACTCCCATTTGCAAAAGAAACAGTTTTTTTGTTGGCTGATCAAGCTAAAAATATAAGGGCTTTATACTTTATGGCTGAAGAATACAAACTATTATCGGGTTTGATCCTGATGCTATTGTAAGACATCAAATATTGCTTCCATTTGACTGAAAAACAGGAAGAAACTGTGGTAGCATTGTTTTTAGAAGAGCTTTTTCTGCTCATATTTATTTCTGCGCTCTTGCCCCACTGGTGTAAGATAGATACAGGATCCTTATACGCTGGTGAACCATAGACATACTGTTCATATCATGCAATCTACAGTCAGCTGCACAGCACATTGCATAAGCATTGCTACGTCAAGCTGAACTGACTGGGAGACAAAACAACAATAGCATTCATACAGACTGAAATTTGCTCCCATTTGAACTTTCAATCTCTACTTGAATCTTTTAAAGTCCTGTTTCTGTGCTATCTAACTATAAAACATGGATAAATCTTGAAGAAATATCATAATGTGCATTCAAAATTGTAAAATATGTATAATTATCCAGACATCGCATAGGATTTAGAGAGGAAAAAAGCAGTGTAAACCTACCTCTTTGCTAGCATGTCAGTCGATCTCAACACAAGGCAACTTCTCTCTGCCATGGCTGGTATTTGTTATCTTATCATTTTTTATGGCCTTGTTTGCCTTTTTGTTGGATGGAGGATCCACACTCTGTCAACGGGGACGCTGCATTAAGCACCGCAACACAGTGGTAATGTGATAATCCTCAGGGTATCGTTGTAGGCACTCCAGAGGTTCTGCCAGAAAAATCACTGAAAAATCAGTAGTGGCATTTCGATGGTATATTTTTTACCAGTCGGCACGATAAGAGAGAATGAAGAGACTGGGTGATTTGAGACCAAACTCCGCCCTCTCCACAGAGATAAATTCAGGTTAAACCCAAAAACCTGCAATATTACCAGGATTTGGGTCACTTGTCTGGAGAAGTAAAGGTAAGAAAATACAGGAGACTGGCATCACACCGATGGTAATATCCTTTTCTCTCAGCAGAGGTCCTCATCTCCTGTTTTCAGCAGAGATTTCCTGTTTTTATCAGAGCCACTCTCATGGAAATAGAGACTACATTCCAGTTCATCCCACTAATGATACAGCATTCATTCCCAATCACTTCTCAATGCAACAAGTGCACCGGCTATGAGGCCCACCTGCTCCTTCCATGAAACTGACTGACTAGGTGGAGCCACAATCCCTCTCTCTTATTCATTCCATCTCTTAAATCCACTTCATTTTAGAAGTGGAGACGAACTCCACAATATTCCATGCAGTGCATTTCAAATAAAAACAATTTTTTTCTTAACATATACTGTATATACAGTATATATTTTGCAGTAATGCCATTTTGTATAATATGACATTGCAAAGGTAGATATGATCTTTTTTTTTATTAGTTTGAACTTCTTTTTCTGAGTAACATTCTGATGAATAATATGGTAACACTTTACAATAAGGGTCACTAAGTTAAGGGTTAGTTAATGCTTAATAAGGGTTAGTTAATGCTTAATAAGCATTAACTAACCTTAATTAACAGTTAACTAATATGTAATTTACTAATGGTGTTCATGTTAACTAAGGTATTAATTTATACATTATTTAATAGTTTAGAACGATGACTATTAAATAATATATAAGTTAACTGTTAAGGGTTAGATAATGCTCAATGTACCCTTATTGTAAAGCTTTACCAATAATTTTTGTAATAAAGAGAAGTTCGTTGATTTTGTGTTCTCTTTAATGATACATGCTGCATGGAGAGAAGTACATCATAGCAAAGGGAATGGTGCAGTTCTCTGACAAGGGTCAGACTAACCAGCCTTATCTCTTCAAGGACAGCCACCTACAAGCCTCCCCCTCCCAGTATCTCGATGGTCTTTGTATGGATGTTGTATAAATGGGTCACTTTAACAACAGGATCTTGCCTATGTATGGCATATGTCATAAACCCTCACATGGAAAGCACATGAAAGCACATGATAAGCTCATGATAATCAATACATTGGAATAGTACATATTTTCTCTACAGTCCCCTCCTCTGAGCCTATAATGGCTCATACTAAAAATATGTAGAGTTGTAATTGAACCTTGAACCATGAAAATGTCACCTGAGAGAAACTAACTGTTTGTCCTCTCCCCCTCCCACTGCACCCGGTTCATTATCTGGCAGCTGCTGTTGCGGCCCTGCTCTCAATTGTTGCCTTTGTTGTGACTGAACTGCGGCAGCGAGTGTGAAAATATCATCATCCGCGTCTGGGAAATTGATTTGCCCTTGTGGCGTTACTACAGGACATTTCGGATACATTCCAGCCGATTTAGGTGGCTTGGAATTGCGACTTAAATTTATCAGGACTTCTGCTGTTTTGTCCATTCCGGCAGACATCACCCTTTTAATAAATTTGTTAACATCAGGGTTAATTTCTCTTTCTGCCCAGGTACCAAAAGCCATCATTGTCTGTTTTTGTAGGTTTTCGGGATGGAAACGTCTAATTTTGTCCAATTCCTTTTCAGTCTGTCCTGCACCCCAACAGAACCGTGTTAAAGAGTAACTAAACCCCACCCAAATCTGTGCCAGGTGATGTCACCACCTGTTGTACTCCATAGAAGGTGACATCACCTGGCACAAACACCAGCCAATAGCAGATGGCCAGTTCAGTACCCTACTTTTCACCATTAGGTGTCAGGCTTCACCACAGATTTGGGTTTGGGGTTTAGTTACTCTATAAATGTTCAACATCTGTCTGTTCTGATGCTACATTCATTGCCATGTGTAGTTTAGCCGGCCACCTCTTTACTTATCTTTTAGTTACTTTTGGGTTAGTTGCGGCAGTTATGGTGGTATGTTGCTCCTGCTTGGAGGATGGGGTAGTTGTTTGATAATCAGAAGATTCTTTCCACCAACAGTCAAACACATCGTCATAACACCTGTTTGTCTTTTTGTCAAGGGAAGCTTCATCCAATTTGTCTTTTAAATCCATCATAATATTTTTGTCCCATGTTCCCGTTTTTGGAAATTTTCCGTCTGTCAGTTTTTCTCATTCTCATGGCACTTTTATCACAGTCCAGGCCCCATATTTTCTGTACATTGCATCAGCTGGGGTCCCTGAAGGGGGTTTTGAACTCTGTTCTTTATCATTTTTATTCTTTGACATTTTCTTATTTCGCTTCTCCTTTTCTTTCTTCTTTCCCTCATCCAACACTTTACTGTTATTAGTACCCATGTTGATTAAGTCATTCAGTACTCACGTAACCAAGGAAAGTTGTAGGCTTAGAGATGGACGTTTAGGACCGTAGTCCCTCTGCACTCCCTGAGGACCGGGTCGCAGTCCACGTCCTTGGCCTGTTTCCAGATGACTTCAAACGTAAAATATACAAGACCCCTAGGCTGGATTATACAGTATTTTCATACAATGTACCATACACAGTATTACATTCCTTTCCTGTGTGGAAAACAAAAATTTTTTACAGTTAGGGTTAACTCAGCTCCTGCTTGATCTACAAGAAAAAAGGAAAAGTTAATTCATCATATAGTCAGTCCAAGAACATTAAAACTGTATTTTTACCCCCCTAAAGGAAACACAGAATCAAGCGGCTTTACTTCTTGGTATTGAGTAGTCACTCTCACACTGGTGACACTTCTGGTCAACCAGTATACGATTAAGTGTGCCTTACCTCTTCAAAGATAATCACAACTTAAAAGACCTTTTGCTGGCCTCACCGGACAAAAATATGTTTTTTCGGAGAGTGAACTCCCTCAATTCTTCCTTTCAAAAGGAAATCAATTTAGATGAGGATTCTTAGATGGAGCATAGATTGTTTCCGGTGGTCTTACCCCACCGCATAGGCAGGCCCCACAGCCCTTATAGGACTTGTCAAATGTTCCTTTAGAACAATACACAGATCAGCTAAGCAATTGCAATTATAAACTTCAAGAAATCCTTCAATTCTCAATTCAGGTTTGAGGATCCCGTCAGAGCGGAGAAACTACTCACCAGAGTTCCTCTCGACTCCTGTTGGGATCCTGTTCGTGACGCCAATTGATGAATAATTTTGTAATAAAGACAAGTTCGCCATCTGTTGATTCAGTGTTCTCTTTAATGATACATGCTGCATGGAGAGAAGTACATCATAGCAAAGGGAATGGTGCAGTTCTCTGACAAGGGTCAGACTAACCAGGCTTATCTCTTCAAGGACAGCCACCTGCAAGCCTCCCCCTCCTAGTACCTCATGATGGTGTTTGTACAGATGTTGTGTAAGTGGGTCTCAGGAACAATAGGATCTTGCCTATGCATGACAGTCATAAACCCTCACATGGAAAGCACATGTAAGTACATGATGAGCTCATGATAATCAATACATTGGAATAGTACGTATTTTCTCTACACATTCATAAATAAATCTGTATTTCCCTTGAGGGGAGCTTTGCTGTAAAGTTCTACTTTTTCCAATGTGAACCAACTGGTAGAGGTTGTTTAGGTCAGAAAAAGTATTGTTAAATTTGGGATTTTAGTTTTACTGTGTTTTAGTTCAGTACATGTAATGTAAATGTATCAAAAGTAAAAGTACTCATTCTGAAGAACAGTCCCTTCCCTTTCAGAGAGTTAAATTATTGATGCATTAACCTGTAAGAAGTATTTTAATGTTGTAGGTGGTCCAAGTGGCACTAGGTCTAACTACTCCATACTTTAAACTCTAACAATGCATCATATTTTATGAGCTTATTGTATGTTTTACTGTAAAACCTTATGCTGCAAAGTAACTAGTAACTCCAGCCGTCAGATAAATGTTGTGGAGTAAAAAGTACAATATTTCCATCTAAAATGTAATGGAGTAAAAGTAGAAAGTCTCACAAAATGGAAATACTCAAGTAAAGCCAGAACTTCAAAATTGTACTTACAGTACTTGAGTAAATGTACTTAGTTACTTTCCACCTCTGCATTTTAGTGTGGATTATTGGTCTGTATCCTGCATGATTTCAGTGCCTCAAATCTTCAGCCTCCCATCTCCCAGTAATCCTTATACAGAGATCCTGAACGGCATGTTGGACATTGATCTGCTGTAAACTGAATCCAGTGGAGGAGAACAGTGGCTGTATACTGTATAATGTGTTTGTGTGTGTGTGTGTGTGTGTGTGTGTGTATCTTATATCTTACTTTTAACAAGATGTGTTTGCCACAAAGTGCTTTACAGAGCAGCAAAGGATACAAGAGAAGATACAAGAGGCAAGAAGGGCTCAAAGTATGTAAATCTGTGACCTCTAGTGACCGAAAGGAGTAATAACAAGATTATGGAGCATCAAGTCAGTGATGCTTGAGTATTAAGCAGCTTAAAGGGGTTGATTCCATCAAATGCTATATTGATACATGCTGTTTTTTTCTGTTGAAAATAGTTCATTGACAAAAGTAAAATTTCAGCCCAATTTTGGCATTATTTATGCCTGAACAGGCAATGTGGGCCAAGTGTAGTGACACATGAGCTAAATTAAAAAGAATTTAATTTGCTTTAGAGTTTAAAATCAAAGGTTTGGTGTTCTGTGGTTTAAATCCTGCCTTTGCATTTCTTTAATAAAGAATAAAAGAAGAATTGTGGCTCTACTTATAGAGCAACTGACAACTGAACAAACATGATATAATTAATTTAGGAATCAGTTCAGTCAGGAAGCATTCATTTTATTTGGTTGTTTGTTTGGTGTGTGTTTTGATTATTTCCCAGTTCCCATACTGTGTTGTGTTTCTCTGCCTCTGTAATGTATGTAACATTTGTGTCTAATAGTCTCATTAGTCTTGGATTGTTTTTTGTTTAGTTTCTTTTGCCTTTCTTTTATTACTTTTTTTTTGGTCCCCCTTTCCCCTTACCCTTCAAGAGGTCTTCTGTCCTCTTGCCAGGCCGTCATTGTAAATAAGAATTTGTTCTTAATTGACCCACCTGGTTAAATAAAGGTTAAATAAAATAAAAATAAAATTCATATCTAACGTTTATAAGCCTAAACTTATTAAAAGTTAAATAGCAAAACAGTTGCTCCCTCTCCCTCTTATTGTTAAACCTAAGCAGAGCAAAGCAAGAATACACTATATATCAAATCAAATACATGGAGCGCCAAGTAATTTCCTCTTTGGTAGATACTGTACTACTACAGGAATAACATGAATATGATTATAGGCATCAAAAAAGCATAAAATGTCCAGCAAATTTCTCCAAACAGCTCGTCCAGCATACTTCAAGTGTTTCGTATCCAAACAATTGCATTGTGCGTCCAAAAGTCCAAAATATTTACCTCATTATGTCCTATGCTCTGGACATGCTCACACCCTACAGTAGCAAGCAGTCTTCCGTTACAGTGCTGTAGAAGGCTGAGATGGAACTACAGGGGCTAACTCTCTATGTGTTTGGTGGTCCTTCCAAGTTCAATGGAGTTTCAACTCCATTCCTTTAAGGTCCCAGGCTGAGAAAGTTTAAGAAATTCTGACATGGAGACTATCTCTTTCTCTAGAAACCTAGAATCTAGAGAGGGCTCTGTATCAAGGTTATTATAGTTTTGCATTTTTCATTAGTTTTATTTATTCATTTATTTATTTTTATTTTGTTTTGACTTTTTGTTTTCAATTTCAGTTTAGTTTCAATTCGTTTTTAAAGCGGGTTTGCTAGTTTAGTTTAGTTTTTAGTTTTTGAAAATGCTTAGTTTTAGTTTAGTTTTTATTAGTTTCAGTGTTAGTTTTAGTCTTTTTTTGTAATATGGGGTATTTGTCAGGGGTGTATGAAATAAATTGACAAAGACGAAAACTAAAGACATTTTCTCTATAATTTGAGCTTATTTTAGTTAGTTTTGTAAACACACAATGCAGTTTCAGTTAGTTATCGTTTTTTTGTAAAGCCTTGTTTTTATTTTTATTTCAACAAATGGCCACATGTAAACCCCAAACCCAAATCTGTGCCTGACATCTGGTAAAAACCATGTGACTTACAACTGACATCTGCTATTGGCTGATCTTTGGTGCCAGGTGATGTCACCTTCTAGTACAACATGTGGTGACCTGGCACCAAAGACCAGCCAATAGAAGATGGCAATTTCAGTAGAATGCTTTTTACCATTAGATGTCAGGCTTTACACAGATTTGGGTTTGGTGTTTAGATACTCCTTAAGATATGTATGATTCCTGTTTTAACTGTACCACTGGGAGAAATTCTATTATATAGGATACAGAGGAGAGTGACAAAGAAGATGAAATAATTTCAACACTTGCACACTCATTCATTGCAAGTGAAATGTACTGATGTTTCTGTGCTAACACCTTTGTGCAAGGCTTTGACCTTGTTTCCCACTGGCACCAGCGCAAAGAATTGGTGTGCAAAGGACTTGCCTCACATGCATGGACTGATAGAGAAGATGAGGTCATGAACCAGGTTCAAACCCACATCACCACAAACACATGGTATGCACACACAGCCTTCCCAGCCCACATTTGGATGATTTACAGACTGAACATTGAGAATCTCCCACTAGCCAATAGAACATGAAACAAAGTGTCTCCTACTAGCTAACAAGTCAAACACCCGCTTTGCATATGAATAGTAAAAATATGAAAAATCATAACCGTGGCATTTATAATAACTGCTTCGGAAGCATGAATTATTCATAAAGTGTGAATCCCATACAGTGAGTGGTATGTGTGTGTGTGTGTGTGTGTGTATGTGAGGGTGCACGCACGTTTTGGCCTATATGCGTTATCTCCTCCCCTCCTCTTCTATTTTCTCATTTAGCAGATGGGTGAGAAACAATAATTGAATTTTTAAAAAAAGTGGTATTTTTTTGGCAACGCTCGGTCCTTTACTCGCGTTATCGGTTCTCTATGAAACGGGCTGTTGGCATGGAGGAGAGAAACAGAGAGAGAGAGGGAGACAAACAAGCTGTTTTTGGTGGAAGGCGCAGCAGTCGCGATGACAGAACGTGGGCCAATGTTTACTCGTCTTGGGAATGAAAGACTCCTCTGACTTTGCCGAGGAATTAGAAGTTAGACAAGCATGTCCAAACGCACACACGCATCCGCGCAGACAAATAAAGCCGTCTGACTCAATTCGCTCTCTTCTCCCCGCGTCTCTCCTTCTGCCACTTTCTCCTTAATTAGTTCGCCCCTCCTTTCCTTCCCCGCCCCCCTCTCCTCTTTCTCTCTCTCTCTCTCTCTCTCTTCTCGAGTTATTTTCCTCCATTCTCTTGCTGCCTGTCCCGCTTTCAAAGTATTATTTTATTTTGCAGCAAATTGGGAAGATTTCAAGTAGTTTCGGCGGGGGGAACTTTGAGGACTCCAATGACTATAAGAACAAGTCGCGTTTTTCTTTTGCGGCTAAAAAGAAACTTGTCGCCGCCACTTTAATGCTGGAACTTGATTATGCCGATGTTTTATGTTCAACCGACATCTCTTTGTCTTAGATAACACGTATCTCGGAGAATTAACATTTATTAGATTTTACTGATTATTGTACCTATATTTGGGGTGACTGGCCTGCTCTGTCCACTCGTAGCCTTAGTCATTGGTACATTTTTATCTATTCTGGGTCTGCCACCTAACGATTTGTGCTCTTATATCTCTAAAAACTTGGTGGAAATTACTCTTACGTTCTCAGGAATTGCTTTTGTTATCTCTATCTAAGGTCAGAACCGAATTAGGCAAAATGACCTTTACGTTCTGCTGCCTCTTCATGGAACTCGCTGTAAGATGATTTAAAGCTGAAAAAAAGCTGGTTTGTCTCAGTGAGTTTAAACTGATAACGAAGAAACGTCTGGTAGACTCAATTAGGAGATATCTTTGCTTTTAGTTCAAGGTTTTAACCCCATGAACCTGCTGGTTTTATATTGGTCAGGTGGACATTTTATATGATTTTGATTGTGTTTTACATTGATTTTCTTTGCACCTTCCTTTGAGTGGCTTTGACTTTCTTGGCCATGTTCTTAAAGGGTAAATAAGTCAGATTTTTCCTGTCCCATAGCACAAAATGACCATAATATATCTGCAGGAGGTTGATAGAGTTATTGATCAGTACCAATGACTCAAGGATTTATTCACCAGCTGCTGAGATTTCTGCCTTTTAAAACTCACCTTCTGGCCTGTACTCTTATGTAACCAAGACACCGCCAATCCCCCACCTACTGGCATTTTCAACTGTTCAACTGTGCCTTAGACTTGTGTAGGAGGAGATGTTGTTGCAATTCATACTGGTCGCTGATAGAAGTCATAGATTACGTAATGTCCTTTTAAGAGGTTCTTAAGAGATTCTTAATGGGACTAACCTGGTTAAATTAAGGTTAAATAAATGAACTACACCTAGCACCTTGGAGAATTTTTGAAGTCAGTTGTGTTAGTACATTTTTGTTTTTTTTACCTGGGTAAAATTTCAGCAAAGTAACAGTAGCCTACTTCTACTTGAGTGGAAGTATAAATTGACATCATATCTGACGCTTTGGTTGATTTTACCCTCTGTAAATGTGTGGGAGGTTACTTCTAAAAGCAAAAAATCATATGACTTTGATTTTTTTTTTTTAAATATGTTGTAGTAACACATCTCTCAAAAATCCATTCAGTCGTGTAGTTTAGTTACCAAACTACACTATTGAATGGATTTTTGTGAAATTACGGCAGGCGTTTAGCTAGTTGGCTCCTACAAAGGGGACAATGGTATGGATATGGTAGCTAGCTAGCTAGCTACAACTTCACAAAAAAATGAAACAAGACTAGGTCAAAACCTAGTATATGGCTGGACCATGTATGAGTGTGCCATGGCCGACCAATGGTGTAACTAACTCCACTGTAGACTGCTAATACAGAATAATAGTCCATACATCCATACTGATCTCCGTTCCAGCGCGTCCCGTCTCTCTCTCCGCCGCTGTCGTCTCTGCCGCTGTCGTCTCCACCGCGCCCACGGCCCGCATCGATCCTCCTGATCCAAGCGCCAGGCGTTCTAGTACCCATTGGTGCTGAAAACGCCGTTCACCAGACACCCGGTGACGCATCGGCGTCGGGACCCCCGCTGAAATCTCGGCCGGATCACCGGGAACAAAACGGCACCCAGCTATCGGCACCGGCTAGAACCGTGGCCCCGGGAAACTTCGGGAAGCGTCGGCAGCAAAGCGTCGGCAGCAAACCCTCGGCGCGCCGAAACCTCCATGCTTGTTTGTGTCTCTCTCTCCGCTGACAGAACAGAGGGCTGTCAGGTGGACTGAGCTCGCCCATATGCATTGAAATAAACGGCGATATGATATAATTGTATAGATTCTACTTTAGCTTCAGCTTACATGCATGATATTGGTCAGCCTGCTTACTGTGTGGGAGAAACAGGCTCCCGATCTCAGCGGAGAAACAAGATGGCGGAGAAAACAAAACTTAAATTTCCTGCTCTGTGATCCTATGATGTGCCACGTGCCACGGCCGACCAATGGTGTAACTTTATCACTCAGTCAGTCAGTCAGTGACAGACATTCGCGTTTATAGGGCTGGCCCCGCTGTTGCGGTCCAGCCAAAAATGTTGGGAGTTACTGTCGTGAGCCTGAACTCACACTTTAGCAAAGACCCAAACTGCATCTCAACAGGTGAAAACCTGCCATGAGCGACAGCGTCTACTCCCTACTCAGGCGGATCAGCCCTGCTAGCAACAGTTGGTACATTGTAGTTTTCCAAAGTCTTGTCTGTAAGTTTCTATGCCCTAAAATAACAGAAACGTATAAATCATCTAAAAGCTTATGCTATTTAGTGTGCCGAGAGGTGAATCTCAAAACCATTCTTTG
Source organism: Centroberyx affinis (assembly GCF_046629955.1). NCBI lineage: Eukaryota > Metazoa > Chordata > Actinopteri > Beryciformes > Berycidae > Centroberyx > Centroberyx affinis. The sequence goes on along the minus strand of NW_027283230.1, from coordinate 89,749 downwards.
TTTAGTTGCAGAAGGCATGATACTTTGCGGTCAATGGAAAATCGCGTTAGCACAAGATTAGTTCTTCAGATAGTATAGTATTTACAGTATTATAGTATAGTATTTCTGCAAAGTATTTCTATGAGACCTGGGTCAAACAGTATTTGAAAAACAAATCTTAGCATTTGTTGTGGCCTGCTTGGAGTACCAGATGGGTGGAGTTTGCCATATAACACTGAGAGCCAGAAGGGTTAGACTTGGAAAGTTTAATTAACATGTGAGTTCTGTGACTGACAAGCTATCTAGCAGTGAACTATCATCTGAATTATCATTTGAGTTGTCTTAATGTTGTAAATCCCACCAACTGCTGCTCTGAGAAGTTTAAAACAAACACCAAAAATTGTTTGCACTATTAGAGTAAGGTAATTTAACAGACTTTTTCGGCTCTGTTATATTGACAAGAGACAGCTGGAAAAGGCTGCTTCTTTTCCATCTCTTCCCTTTCTCCTGCACTTTCTCTGCTCCATTCCTGTTAGACACTGCACTCTCTTCCTTACTGCATCTTTCCTTCCTTCCTTCCTTCCCTCTTTTTTTTTCAACCACTTCCTTCCCTTTTTCCCTCCTACCTCCCTTCTTCTCTTGCTCTTTTCCCATAAGTCATTAAATATATGGAATGGAAATGCCTTTCTATTGTTACAAGCTCATCCTTTTTTTTCCTATTACAACATTCTAAAATTGGTGTTTTTCCCTCTAATTTTCTTTTCGTAATTATGTTTAACAGTTAATATTAGAAATGCCTATTCACGTCAGTCCCTTCTTTTGTAATTGTTCCCATCTAGTTACTATGCTTGCTGTAATGAGATAGTGATGCTGAGCCTCATTTATCAAGTCATACTGACAGATTTGTGCTGCAAGCATTTTTAATCTATACAATTAAAACCATTTCAGCAGCAAATGGGATAGTGTTAAGGTTTCAATTTTGCGGGGAATGCATATTTGCATAAAATCATTTTTCAGCCTCATGCAACAGTTTACACATCTGGAGAGCATGATGATGGATGTTGCTACCTGATTGGGATGTGCATGCCAGTCAAAATAAAGTATGTATGCTATAATGTTCTGTTGAGAATGTAATAACAGCTTGGATAACAAACTATTTATTGAACACAAACCTACAGCATACATCATAACACCCAGGCGGAAGCAATACAGCAGAAAATATCCATCTAAACAAGTCAGTTTGTCTAATAACGAGTTTTAAAATCGTATTTTTCTTAAAATAATCGCTGAAATCCGCCAGTAGAGTTAGGTCATTTCACTTGTTTCCGATACAAATCAACTTGTTTCATTAATTTTCTTAATCCAGTGTCATATTCTCGATACTAGTGCATTGATCTGCCTTATTCTGCCTTGTTTCAAGGTATTGACACCTGTTTCTAGAAGATCCTTGAAGTGGAATTATTTCAACCGATTGACAGATTTTATCACATATTTTATGAAAATGATGAACTAAAAACCCAATGTTGCATGTTTGCAGTGTAGAACAAAGATCAAGACTTCTTCACATCCCTCCACCCCTCTCCCTCAACACACACACACACACACACACACACACACACACACACATCATCATCATCAACTTTCAGACCTGATTTTGGAGGATCTAAAATATTCATGGAATCCCAACAGGTAATCAGCCATAATCAGGTTCTACACACACACACACACACACACACACACACACACACACACACACACACAGAGTACCCCTCTATGCAGCACAGGTTAACAGCTGGTGAACACAGGGCTGCTCAATAATGCAGGGGGGTACACATATTCTCTCACCACCCCGCCTCCCCTGCAGGTATATGGGGAGGTGTGATGGCCAAAAAGCACGTCCATGACTTATTGATGCCACGGAGAATGATGTTGAATGATGAATGACGGGGGGGAAATAATGAACTTGCACTCATTACGAAGTGGAGAATTGTAAATGGCGGATCATCTGTGTGTGTGAAAGTGTGTGTGTTTGTTTTGGTGTGCTCATTAAGACTCGAGTTTGTACCAAAGTTTTCGACGAGTTGATGGAAGTCAGTGAGTTACTTCAATCGACTGCGGCAAAGTTCACTAAGGATTTCAGGTCTTTCTCTTTCTATGCCTCCCTCCCTCTCTTTCTCTCTCGCTTTGCATGCTGGGAGTTGGGTGTGTGTGTTTGCTTTGTGGTTTTGGTTCTCATTTTCGTTTGAATTTGAATATTTCCACTTACGGTCTAGTTCAGTGGTAGTTGTTTTCTTGTCTGTGTGATTAGTAGCAGTGTTGTTGTTTTTTTGGTGGCGTGAATAAATTGGATTTCTGAAAGAGGAGCTTAATGATGTTCTTAATGATGTATTCGTATACAGGTTTCCCACATGGCCATGATGTGAAATTCAATGGGCCTCATTCACGAAACTTTTCTTAAATTGTTCATACTTTTGTTCTTAAGAAACATGCCTACGCAAAACCAACGTGGGATTCATGAAGCATGCGCGGAGTCTCGATTTTGGCGGATTCCATTTGTATCTGATGATGAATGCCACTTGTTCCTTAATTGGATGCGTGTGCCTGTTGATGCTGATTTGCATAAGTAGACGCCCTGGCAACTCCATAAAAGGCCTGCTGTCTGAGGGGTCGTGCGCAAATGGAAAGCATTACTGGAGTGGTGGAGAACAGACCCAAGAAGAAAAATTCAAACTCTGAAATAGAAGTGTTGTTGTCGGGAGTGAGACTTTACTTTTACTGTACTTTTTAAAAGTGTAAGTGGTGGAGTGACAGCAACAGACTACAGTTAGAATCTAAAAAGCGAGGGCAATAGTCTAATTCCAAATAGATGCAGTTTATTAGCTTCAGGCGGAGGGCAGGGCGCTGCCAAAATGTTTGGGGAAATAATATGGAGACTGTGCTGTCAGGTGTCCAGTCATTAGCCACTGGACACTGGTTTAATTCAAGCAGCATCTCCATCTGATGGAGACGTTCGTAAGTACACTTTAAGATCAAATCTGATCGTACGCATGTTTCGTGAATTAGGCCCAATGACCTTTCCATGACTTTCCATAACTAAGTCAGAGCGCTTCCATGATCTTAAAATGTTCTTCCTTCCTGGTTTGTTCATTGTTTTTCTAAAAGGGTCTGGTTTCTGCTACAGTTGGATTGAAAACCATCTAATGTAATGAATGTGTGAAACAAGTTGGAAAATATATTCTGCTATATTCCTCTAAAGCGACCTATTTGTTAAATTCCCTCATATTCCCTGATTTAGCCACATCATTTATGAAATTCTTTGACCCGTCTAGAAGACGCCTCTCTAAATTCCTATTCCAGAAATTCCACGACCAATGGAAACCCTGATACAAGTTCCACCACTGGCTGTCTCCTCTATTGAGGGTACTGCATCAGGTAAACCCCATTTCATTAGTGCCGGTAAGTTCGAGTCTTTTTGTTCATCTGTTCATGTCAAGTCAGTACATCTAAATGAATCAAACTTTCGAGTTTTTCAGGTTTTCAAGCTTTTTCTTAGATTGAGCTATCTGGTTTTCATAACTTCCGGGCAACGTCCTGTGTGCCTGCACTTTGAGTGTGGTACTCCTTTTAGGCCAGTAGAGGGCAAGATGTCCTATTTAATTGTACTGTGTTAAAGGAATAGTTCACCCAAAAATGAAAATTCTGTCATCATCTACTCACCCTCATGCCAAATGAAACACAGGTGAAATGTGTTAGTCCATATGACACACAGGGAGGTTGCCAGCACAGCTTGTTAGCAGCCTTCTCCAAAACAACTGAAGTCAATGGGGACCTGTTCTTTAGAGTTCCAAAACAAAAACAGCCAAACAATCACACTGTGAATAGAAAGACCTATACACCATTATTTGTTGCAAATCAATCAGCTGTAGTTAAGATTTGCACTAAATGATGGTGTAAATATACTGTAGGTCTTTTTGGAACTCTGAAGAACTGGTCCCCACTGACTTCAGTTGTTTTGGAGAAGGCTGCTATGGAGTTGTGCTGGCAACCTCCCTGTGTGTTATATGGACAACCTTCACCTGTGTTTCAATTGGCATGAGGGGGAGGGGATGGTGACAGAATTTTCATTTTTGGGTGAACTATTCCATGTATTTCGTGTTTTCAGTATACCGGTACATGAACCAATCATTCAACAAAGCAGTATCTGTGTACGGCAGGACCAAGGGGGAAAACCACATGTCGGCACACAGTTCTCGAGTATAAGTACGTACGCAACCTGTACACTTAATACTGGAACAACATGACATGGAAGTAGTATCGAACGCTCGAGATGCTGCTTGTCTCGGACAGCTTCGATAGTGATTTGAAAGTGAAACTAGAAAACCCCAATGAACGGCTCGCTCAACAATGCACCACCTCCCCAAAGAGCTGGTTTGAAAGTGCGATGGCTTTGTTTGCTAAAGTACATGGCGATCATTCAATCATTTAATGAGCTTTGATGGAAACTCGAGGTGGGAGGAACCAGTACGTACCACTACAGACTCGGTATGTTTCGAGCTTGAGAATGATTTGTTCAAAATGATTAATTCGTTCTTTTTTGACCAGCACTACCTTTCATTCCCAACGAAAACCAAAAACCTTTTTCCCCCAAAATGCTGAAGTGACTTTTTTGCAAAATTAAAGAAATGTTGTCGAATTTTGTGATTTCCATCCAGTTCTAATAGTTTGTTTCTAATATGATACATAACAACTTACAAAAAACCCCAAATACTTGCATAGAAACTCTATAGACTTGGGAAGTGTCTTTTAGAGTGAAACTATATTGTTTGTGTCAGATCTGGCAGCATCAAAGATTTTGAGCGCATCGATGTTGACCACAAGCACTTCACTTTCCTGCACAGACAGCAGGCTGTGGACAAAACCGGCGTCCATCCAGCTGACCCGAGACAGGGGAAGGGACCAGGGGGCAGGGAGGGGAGCAGACTCAGCAACAAAACATGCAGACCGTAAAATCCCAATGTAATATTTGAACGACAGGCTGAGTAAGCACAGGCTGAATCCGGGGGGAAACGACAGCGCTAGTAAACAGTAGCTGTGGCTGCAGGCTCTCCAGGAGCAGAGGGAGCTGAGCCCAGGTCAGGATGTGCAGCCAGGGAAACGATGAGTATGTTAACCTACAAGATTGTTTTTCTGATACAGAAGAGTTCATTAAGACGCGGTAGGTGTTAGTTTCCTGAATAAACCGAAGCATCACTGTTTGAGAAAGCTGTAACGGCATTAAAGCTGCAGGAAGTAGGATTTTTTTTAGTGCCCCATTGCACAAAATGACCATTATATATCTGCAGTGGGTTGTTAGGGTTGTTGATCAATACCAATGACTCCATGATGACTTTGCCAAGTGCTGAGATTTCTTGCTTTCAAAACTCACTTTACTCTCATCGAACAAAAACGCACAGCCCATTGGAATTTCATGATGTCATAAAATACAATCATCAGCCTTGGGACTCATTTTAGTGCATGGGTAGCCATTCTTTTTTTCTCCCAGTTTAGAATTAAATAATGAAGGTTGTAGATGATTTTTTTTTTTAATGCAGTCGGGAGGAGGGGGGTAATATTCTGAGAAAAAACTCAGGACTTCTGAGATTAAAGTCAGAAATTTACAGAGAAAAAATTCAGAATTTCTTAGATTTACATCAGAAATGTGTGAGAAAAAAACTCAGTTCTGAGGTTGAAGTCAGAAATGAGCAAGAAAAAACTCTAAATAAACTAAAAAAAACGAATTCTTTCTGATTCATAACCTACCAACTTCATTAATTTCACTATCTAGATAAGTAAACTTGATACCATGTTTGTTGCACCTCCTCACTGACATGTGGCATCATGTTCAGCAGTGTGGCATGACTGAAGTGTTCCACTTGGTTGATCCTACCTTGCAAAGTGAAGCAACATAGTTCCTTGCCAAAAATATGATTTTTTCTCGTAAATTTCTGACTTTAATCTCAGAATATTATTCCCACCATAAAATCACCTACAATGTCCTGAGATAGGTGATAGGTTTCTGTTTCTTAAATGTACATGCTCCCAATCAGTGGCAAGAAATATTTAAGAGACTGAAGGAAATATTAGTACAGTATAATCAGAGGGAATGTATTATAATGGAGGGGATTTGTACTGTACTACTGATTTCACATTAGAGGGGACAAACGAGGAACCTCACCTACTACCATCCACCTGTTTATCTAGGCTACTCGCTCAATCAGATGAAGTGACACATGGTTAAACATCCAGTGGTAAAGCAGTATACATGCATTCAGTGTCAAACAGCAGGGTGAGTGCAGATTCGTTTGGGTTTATTTGTCCCAAGTGTTTAACTCAAGGTTAAGCCTACTGGGGAGTTCAATTCATCCTGTTGGTTTCACACTATAGATTCATGCCCGTCCCCTACTGTAAAGTTGAACTCATCTCGGCTTTTTAAAGTTAAGCTGTTACACGATAGCATTTTTTTGTGAGATGTTTGAATGGTTTTGGAAACTTTGGAGAACCAGAAAAGAGGAGTTTGAGTCTTGGGAAAGGCTCAAATTTGTGTCTCTTGTCAGCAGTAAACCTCTCCCTCCACAGCCAAGGTCAAGGCAGCTGTTAAGACGCTTGAGATGAAAGATATTGAATGCAATTGGCTGGCTGTAGAGGAGTGGCAGGAGGAGGTGGAGGAGTTTTGTGTTTTTTACCACCACAGTGCCAAAAGAGTTTCTGTGGGAGTTTTTCTTTGTTCTCATTTAGAGTTCTAAGGCCAGTGATTAATTAAAGGCTGTTCAAATAAACCTGATTTGACTTGACTTGCTTACACTTTCGGGCAGGGACGAAAGTGTCGAGGTGGACTGAGTTTTTTGGGCCCACACATTTCCCCGAAAGCCTGCTGGTAGTCCCTGTATAAGTCACCTGATGGAAAAGGGGACGGCTGCTGTCCAGTGAGGACAGTACACTACACTATGAGCATGAGCAGACATCTGGTTCACTTGGATGCTAGTACTGAGGAGGGATGTCCGTTCTGTTTAGAGACTGAAACCCTATCACAACTGTTTGTCCCATGTCAATTAGAGGGCTGGTTGAAGCGTTCGGAGGGACTATTTTCCGTAGAACTCGTTATTTTTGGGCCGAAGTACACCGCAAGGAAAAATGGTTCGTACTGCACAGTGTATCTTGACAGAAGATACACAATTCAAAGTCTTGTTTGGGCTAGCAAGCTACTGCTAGCTAACCACAGCTAGCTAGCTACCATGCTTTCAATAGTAGCTTCGTGGTAATAACAATAATACTAATTACAATATTTTAGTTACAGATCATCATGTCTTGAATAAAAAGTCAAATAATAAAATATGCAGTGGTGGAAGAAGTATTCAGATCTTTGACTTAAGTAAAAGTAGCAATACCACAGTGTAAAAATACTTTGTTACAAGTAAAAGTCAAAGTACAAAAGTATTAGCATCAAAATATACTTAAAGTAGCAAAAGTAAAAGTAGTCATTATGCAGAATGGCCCATTTCAGAATCATATATATCATGTTATTGGACTATAATTATTGATGCATTAATATGTTCATCACTTTAATGTTGCAGCTGGTAAAGGTGGAGCTAATTTGAATTACTTTATATACTGCTGGGTAGCTTAACCTATAAAATATATCATAATTTATTAGTTGATTTATAATTTGTATTAATAATCTAAATCTGCAAAGTAACTAGTAACTAAAGCTGTCAAATAAATGTAGTGGAGTAAAAAGTACAATATTTCCCTCTGAAATGTAGTGGAGTAGAAGTATAAAGTAGCATGAAATGGAAATAATTAAGTAAAGTACAAGTACCTCAAAATTGTACTTAAGTACAGTACTTGAGTAAATGTACTTAGTTACATTCCACCACTGAAAATATGTATTAAAAAATATGTATTTATTGAAAACATACATTTGCTGCTATGCTAACCACTCATCTTCGGCTCTGGTCTGATCACTTACGATTCTGACGGTCTCGCTGCCAATGCAAAGTTTGACATTTTTCAAAGTAACTGCCACTCCGTTGTTAGCGGCGCCGCTGTCCACAAGGGGGCGTTGCATTTATACTCCGTTACAAAGGTCCTCCATTTACTTGAGTGAGTTCCGGCGGAGCCAACGGAACTAGCGTACGTGAATTGCGTAAGTGACCAAACCGGTCATGTTGAAGGCCAGGAAGACACTCAGTCGTTGTTGTGGTGATGATCCACATCAGGGTTGAGTATGAGTTTTATAGACTGACAGGCCACCTGGTTGGTTTTATGCTTATTTGGGGCATGGGGAGTGTGCTGTGTTCTGTCCAGGAAGATTTGTTATTCCTTTGTTTTTGAAGCACTGCCTTTTTTTTGCGATACACAGGGGAGAGGCAGGATGCTGTTCTTTGATTTCAAATGTACAATTTTAGGTACTTATTATCTCTCTTTCTCTCTCTCTCTCTCTCTCTCCCCCTCTCTCTTCCTCTCCCCTCCTCACCAGTGTCAGTGGTTTCTAGGACCACTACACACACACACACACACACACACACACTGTTTGCAGCTATGGACAATACTGCCACCTCCTCCTATTTCTTGTTCTTCCTCTCTCTTTGTTTCTTCTTTTGTCCCCTCCTCGTTCTTCTTCTCTACCTCCTCTACCTTCCTCTCTCCATCCTGCATCTTCATTCGTCTCTCTCTCCTGCTCTTTTCCTCTCTCCTCCTCACTTTTTCTCTCTTCCTCATCCTTCACTTTCTCTCTATTTGTCTGCTCCTCCTCTACTTCCTCCTCCTCTCTCTCTTCTTCTCTGTCCCTTCGTCTCGCTCCTCCTCCTTCACCTCCTCCTTCATTCTTTGTTGTCCTCTCTCCTCCTTCTCCTCCTCCTGTTCTTTTCCTCCTCCTCTCTCCCTCCTCTCTCCTTTTCCTCTTTCCCCCTACTCCCTCCTCTCTCGCTCCTCCTTTTTTCTCTCTCCTCTTTTACAACCCTCCTCATCTTCTCTCTCCTCCCTGTATCCTCTCCTCCTCTACCCCCCTTCTTCTTCTCTACCTTTCCCTTCATGTCTTTCTCTTCACTTTTTCTTCTCTTCCTCTCCTCGTCTTCCTCTTTCTGTCTCGCTCCTCCTCTACCTCCTCCTGCTTTCTTTGCCTTCCTCTCCTGCTGTTTTCCTTCTTCGCTCTCTTTCTTTTCCTGTCCTCCTTCCTCTTCCTCTCTCGCTCCTCCTGCTCCACATCCTTATCTTCCTTCCTCCCTCCCTCCTCCTCCTCTTCCTCCTCTCTCACTCCTCTTAATTACATCCCTCCTCGACTTCTTTCTCTCCTCCCTTTTCCCCATTGTCTCTTTCTCCTCACTTTGTCTTCTCTTCCTCTCCTCATCTTCCTCTTTCTCTCTCTCTCCTCCTCTACCTCCTCCTTCTTTCTTTGCCTTCCTCTCCTGCTCTTTTCCTCCTTCACTCTCTTTCTTTTCCTCTGTCCTCCTTCCTCTTCCTCTCTCTCCTCCTGCTCCACATCCCTCTCTTCTTTCCTCCCTCCTCCTCCTCTCTCGCTCCTCTTCAGTTTTTCTCTCTCTCTCCTCATTTACATCCCTCCTCATCTTCTCTATCTCCTCCTTTTCCCCTCTCCTCCTCTACCTCCTCATCCTTCTCTACCTTTCCCTTTGTCTCTTTCTCCTCACCTTTTCTTCTCTTCCTCTCCCCATCTTCCTCTTTCTCTCTCTCCTCCTCTACCTCCTCCTGCTCTTTTCCTTCTTCGCTCTCTTTCTTTTCCTCTGTCCTCCTTCCTCTTCCTCTCTCGCTCCTCCTGCTCCACATCCTTATCTTCCTTCCTCCCTCCCTCCTCCTCCTCCTCTCTCACTCCTCTTAATTACATCCCTCCTCGACTTCGTTCTCTCCTCCCTTTTTCCCGTTGTCTCTTTCTCCTCACCTTTTCTTCTCTTCCTCTCCCCATCTTCCTCTTTCTCTCTCTCCTCCTCTACCTCCTCCTGCTCTTTTCCTTCTTCACTCTCTTTCTTTTCCTCTCTCCTCCTTCCTCTTCCTCTCTTGCTCCTCCTGCTCCACATCCTTATCTTCCTTCCTCCCTCCCTCCTCCTCCTCCTCCTTCTCTCTCGCTCCTCTTAATTACATCCCTCCTCGACTTCTTTCTCTCCTCCCTTTTTCCCTTTGTCTCTTTCTCCTCACTTTTTCCTCTGTTCCTCTCCTCATCTTCCGCTTTCTCTCTCTCTCCTCCTCTACCTCCTCCTTCTTTCTTTGCCTTACTCTCCTGCTCTTTTCCTCCTTCACTCCCTCTGTCCTCCTTCCTCTCCCACTCCTCCTCCTCCACATCCTTCTCTTCCTCCCTCCTCCTCCTCCTCCTCCTCTGTCCCATGGTGATAAAGGCATTTCTGCTTTTGGAATCAGTCAGTGTTTGATATCTAGGCGAGTGTCAACAGGTTTTACTTGGATTGATAGCCTTTATTTTCCAATGCTCTTTAATGCAAAATAAATCCTTACAGGTACAGAAAAAAGAAGCTCCATCTCTGCGAGCCCCAACTTTTCTTTCTCTCCCTCTTCTTCTCTGTCTGCTTCTCTCCTTCTCTCTATCTGTCCTGTCTCGCTCTTCTGAAATCCAGATGAAGTATCCTGGATGCATCATTAAGTTTGAAGGAGGATGGAGAAGATGGTGAAATATATATATATACTCTGCCGCACAAGAGTGTGTGTGTGTGTGTGTGTGTGGGGCGGTACACAAGTGAGTACACTGCATTAGTAGTACCAGCACATAAATAGCACTCCGCTTAACCCATTCATTTATATGGAGCTAATTAGAGGAGCTGTCTAGGGAGCCTGCCCTCACTAGACCCTCTGTGTGTGTGTGTGTGTGTGTGTGCCTGTGTGTGTGTTTAAATTTATGTGTATGTGAGCATTTGTGTGTACAATATGTATGTGCGTCTATGTGTGTGTGCATGTATGTGTGTCACTGGGCCCTCTGTGTGTGTGTGTGTGTGTGTGTGTGTGTGTGTGTGTGTGTGTGTGTGTGTGTGCTTGGTGCATTTTAATGTGTGTGTGTGTGCATGCATTTGTGTGTGTGTGTGTGTGTTAGTAATAGGTTTTTCATAAGATAAACGAGTGCTGCTTAACAGTGCAGTAAATACACCAGTCCTACATGGGTATTAGACACTCAAGCACTCTCTTTCTCTCTATTTTCTCTCTCCTCTCTCAGTCTCGGTCGCCCTCGCTCTCTCTCCCTCCCTCACCCGTTCACTCTCGCACCACTCCCTTCTTTCGGGGGTATCTGCAGGTTTCAGAGAGCCAAATTTAAATGAAGTCCTCTTAAATGCAAACGCGGCCTATTTCCGATTGAACGCGGCTAATGAGAATTCTGGAACTATAAACGGGCAGAATGAGGGAAAAAAAAGGACGGCAGGAAATTAATTGTTAAGAGGCATGACATCCAATTATGTTTAGTAAAGCAGATATGATGCATATTGTACCACAAACCCTGTCCTGTATTAACCTAAGAGTGGACATGCCGCGCAAAAAAACACTGTCATTGCATGGTGGAAAAATGAGACCTCTAATGAATGTATTAAAGACATTTTAATACTTCTTAAAGGCGTTTATCTTCAAACTTTTTTGACTTTTTAGGACCTGCAGATACCCTGTATTTCCTCTTAATCACCCCTTTTCTGTCATTCTGTCTGCTTCTCTCTTTATTCATCTGTTCTTTATCTAATATTGCCGTTGTTTCTTTCCTTTCCACTCTCTCTCTGTCTGTCTCTTTGGGACTGTTAAGGCAGGATATCATCATTTATCATATGGCAGTTCATCATCATCATTCATCACTGTGTGAGTGGTGGTAGTGGTGTGTGTGTGTGTGTGTGTGTGTGTGTGCACTACAGTAAAGCAGGAGCGACAAAAACAATATCAACCGTTATTAATGATGAGAATGTGCATGTTGGTAAAGGAAGTGAAACTTTAACTGCAACAAAAACAAAAAATTGGAGCGATTAATCAGTCCGGGGGAAAGTAATCACACGCATTAATTCCAGTCTGCCTCTCTTTTACAAAAAAAAAAAAATACTTCCACGGTTATACAAAGGATCGCGCGAAAGTAAACAGCAGTGTCACGACAAAAACGAGTCTCCAAAGAAGGGCGGAGCGCACATGAACAAGGAAAAGGAACAATTAAGGGGGAAACTGTGAATTTATTCCTCAATCAACGTGGCAGGCAGTTCCCTTTTTTTTTTTTTAATACAGGGAACAATTTAAACTCAATTTAATTTCCCATTAAAAATGCAATTGCGCCACCAGATGAGAAAGTGATTCAATCAAAAATGATACGGAAGAAATTATAGCTTGTTCTCAGCAGGGAGCGGAGTGGTTGGGGCGGTTGTGTTGTACCCTATAGCTAGACCTTATTTTCATGGCAATCCGTGAAATAGGGACGGAACTAACTCAGTCACTCCAGGCCAATTTGTTCTCATTTCCTTTTGCCAGTCACTTCAGCCATTATTGCAATTCTCATCCTGGCGCGCTGACGAGCACGAGACGGGCTGCTCTTACAGTCAGCTGTATGGTACGGAGTGTTCGAGGAGAGCAACGATGGCTGAGCAGAAAGAGGCGACCTGTGTGTGTAAAGTGGAACGGTGAGGTATTCCAGTAAACTTTAAGCCCCTCTTTAGTAAGTGAATTGGTGTTTTGCTCATGTGTAAATAGTAGAATAGTAAGCTGTTATTGGATCACTGAACAAAAGAAGGGAGGGGACAAGTTTTTGTAATTTAGATTTATTTTGCATTTTTTTTTTTTTTACATAATGAAAACCATTCCAGTGCTCTTCAGTTAAAGAGAATGAAGAATGATACGTTTTCTTTGAGATGTAAATTGAATTTGCTGAACAGAGTGGTTGCTATGTCACCGTTTCCATTGGATACGGGCGAGCCATTTTTCTCTCAGTTGGAGCTGAGAGAGATAGGTGCGTTGACAGAATTTTGTTCAGTAAAGTTCGTTTTGCATGTACCAAGAAGCTACAAAGTTGATATTTCGAAACGGAAATTAAAGAGTACTGGAATGTGTAAAATGTGAAGTTTATCCTTTCGTTATTTTGCCGATCTCCAGAGTAAAAGAAATTGCGTTCTTTGAGCATGTTCTCTTTGAAGCTGCCGCTGTTGCGTCTCGTGGCTCGCGGCATCATGGGAGTTGTAGTTCGCGTACAATTTGACATGTAGGCATATGTATGATATCTCTTTGCGTCAAAACATTGAATGTCTGTGTTTTAGCACTTCACCTACCTTGCAGTGTATGGGATTAGTGGGTAGTAAAGGAACCCAAAGGAGAGCTGTGGTGTCTTTGTGTCTTTCTAGTGTCGCCTGGAACTCATTACAAAAGCCTCAGTCACACTCAGTTGCTTCCTTGAGCTTGTTGTGGTCAGTTTCAAAGAGTCATGGTGAAGCATGCTCGCTGTTTTTTTCCCCAGCAACACCCTGCTTCACATTCATACAGTAACACCTTCATACATAACACCTGGGAGCTGCCCAGTACAAACAAGGTCACCTCTAGACAGCAGCAACATTTTTCCAGCCCGTCGTGAGGTGACCTTCCCTCCACAAGGCTTTTTCTTTAACCTCTAGAGTACAACCCCGGCGGCCCAGTCTTTCCATCACAGTGAGTATAGACAGAGGAGCCGTGGATACACACCGCATGCCATGATGCGGTGTGTGCCCATGAATTGATCATAACAACATGAAGCGGCTCCCGGTGAGCCAAATGCTCAGGAGGTGAAGCGGATAGAGCTGGACAGCTGCCTAAGAAAAAAAAAACAGAAATACAGATTCAGTTAGCAAGCATAACAAACTGACATTAAAGCTGCACCAAGGTGGTTATAGTTTTGCATTTTTCATTATTTTTTTTTATTTTTATTTTGTTTTGACTTTTTGTTTTCAATTTCAGTTTAGTTTTAATTCGTTTTTAAAGTGGGTTTGCTAGTTTAGTTTTTATTTTTTGAAAATGCTTCGTTTTAGTTTAGTTTTTATTAGTTTCAGTGTTAGTTTTAGTCTTTTTTTGTAATATGGGGTATTTGTCAGGGGCGAGATTCAAAAATTCAAAAAAGGCTTATGTATGAAATAAATTGACAAAGATGAAACTAAAGACATTTTCTCTGTAATTTTAGTTTATTTTAGTTAGTCAGTTTTGTAAAGCCTCGTTTTTATTTTTATTTCAGTTAACGAAAATGTTTTTTTACACCTAGTTTTCGTTCGAAAGGTCACCATCATAACTCGGAAACTTGGCAAACTTTTCTCAGTGTTTCCGACTTTATCATCCGACTTTGGAGGGCGTTCATGTGAAATTTCCAAGTCGGAAAAATATTGTTTTTTCCGATATAGCCGCTAGCACCTGAATGCACAATTAAAAAGAAGACATTTCGTTTTTACTGACATCACCTTACAGGATCTCTGGGTGAAGTCCTTCAGACGTTCTTGCTGTAGGTACATTATTGTTGGACAGGCAGAGAAACAGAGTGCAGTGTAGATGGGAGTTAAGGACACAGAGGGATATGCAAACTACATAAAGACTGTGTGTTTTCAGATTTATTATAAGGAGGCCTGAGGAGACGAGAAGGAGGAGAGGGGGAAGGAAAGGAGGGGAGAAGGATGTAAAGATCTCACTACTAGAGGCTGTTAAATATCTGCATCTGCCCATCACTCATCCCCTGTGGTGTGTGTGTACGCCTGTGTGTCTCGTCCATTAGTCACTGAGAGCTTCCTTAACGAGGTGCTCTTAATTACGACCTCCACCGGGAGTTCGCTTTCCCTCGCCGTCTCCCTCAATAGCCCTCTTTTCTTTCCTCCCTTTAGTCTTTCCTCTCTCTCTTTGTCCCTCTATCTCCTCTCATCCATCTCTGGGGTGTCTCGGATTTTGTTGACTCTTTCTTTATGTCTTTCCTTCCTGTTTGCTTCAGACTCTTTTTAGCGCTTGTTTTCACTGTCTGGGTTTGGTGAGTGTGTGTGTGTGTGTGTGTGTGTGTGTGTGTGTGTGTGTGTGTTGACTGACATCCTCAGGTGCAGCATGGCCAGGCAGACAGCTGTATTGACCCGCAGGAGGAGGAACAAAGGTATGTTTGGTGCAACGTGTGTGTATATGTGTGCATTTCTATCTGTTGGTGTGCGAGTGTGTATCTGTATCGGTGTGTGTGTGTGTAAGTGTTTTCTTCTTGCAAGTAGAGAAACCCAGGTGTGTGTGTGTGTGTGAGAGACTCGCTTTCTCAACAAGCAGAAAGCCAAAGGTCACCGACTCCCTCTCCACCATGTAATCAATTGTGCGTGTGCGTTTCCATGTCATAAATGTGTGTGCGTATGCTTGAGCACGAGTGTGTGTGCGCCTGTGTGTGGATGAGAGTGTTTGGGTCTGATAGAGAGAGTGTGTGTGTGTGTGTGTGTGTGTGTGTGTCCACTTGGCAAGAATAAAAAGCCATCTCCAGGTGAGTCAGATGGCCATATAGCGTTATTGGTCTGTCTGGCAGACATTCAGATTGTCTGGAGAGATCCTGAAACTGCTGCAGAGGAATGGAACCTGAGTCACTGTACAGGCCCCGGATATGAAGTCGATTAGGAGGAGAGAGAGAGAGAGAGAGAGAGAGAGAGAGGGAGAGAGAGAGAGAGAGACGCCTCGGGGTTGAGCTGTCAAAGGGACCTTTAGAGAGAGAAGGGTTTTGCATATTTTGCCTCGGCCTTATCTCTCCGCTCCGGTCTTCTCTCCTCCTCTCCTCTCCGGCAGAAATATGCAGGGTTCATCCATCCTGCGTCTATCCCCGCATTATCGCCGCAATATTTTCCAAACAATTCTCCTTGCGGGTGACTGGACAGTGCAACATGTAAAAAAAAAAAAAAAATTGCATCTACCATGCTTGCATTTTGCTCCTTTTGGCTGTACTGGCATATAAGGACAGGAGCATCCTCTCTATTTTTGTAACTTTCAGTGTGAGGCATCTTGATGAGAATTGGCTCCTATCTCAGTTAAAGTCTTATGCTGGATCATATGCACCTTTTAATAAGCTGCTTTTGAATATGACTGCATCCATCCTGAAGAAAACCCAACGTCCTGCATATTTTCAACAGCTATACCTTCAGTAAATCACACGCTGCCATGCCATCTGCCATCCAAACAACCAAGAATATCATCAGGTTTCATGATGGAAAGACACAGTTCACTTTCATCTTCACTCCTGCCATGTTCTGATAACCTTACTTTATGATGCTATGCAAAACTGAGCTGGCACAGATAGTCAAAACCACCGGCAAATGAGATCACATGTTTTCATGCGTCAGTCTCCTGGATTACACTGGAATATCTCAGGTACTTTATCCAGGATAAGAGTTTATCTGGGTTATTGTAGATGGGATATGGCATTTACCTAATATACATGAATGGAATAACAGTATCAACAAATGTTAAAGCTTTTTTGGGAATTAAAAATAACAAATGAATGTTCATGCATGCATCCAGAGTGCAGCTTGTCTTTGCTTTCTTCGGCGCCTGTAATGGCTTCACGGATGCCGGTTACCTCAGCCTCGGGCTAGGTGACAGCTCGTCAGGATGAGTGACAGGTGCCGGGGCGGGAACTTAACTAACTGAGGGGGAGGAGGACGGGACTAACAATGCGCTTCCTGCCTCAAGGCGAAAAGTTGTATACCGTAGCTTTAAAAGAATATTAGTGTGCGTGTAAACACAGTCGGTGTGTCATTGGATCTGAGCCCACAGTCCTGTCTTCGGAGGCTGAGGACGGATATTTTATATTATTCAGTATGGCAGCAACAGTCTGGAAACCCCAACCGCTGATGGTTATGGTGGTTGTGGATGAAGTGGATGGATGGACACTTTTGTTGTCAGTCAAACTTGTTTTTTTCCTAAATGGCTTCCTTTCGACCCCTGATTTCACTTTTTAATTGCAATCAAGAGTCTCTCACACAAATCTCGAACCAGTATTGCTTTTCAAATCATAATAAATGATATAGGGATGATATAGGAACTCCACTCTGGAAACTCAAAGCCGTACTCATAGACGAGAGAGCCTGAGACTTCAGATGAAATTCAAATCACACTTGTTCCTGCAGCGAGTTAATGTCGCACTCTCCCTCGTCCCCCAAGAGAAATTGTCTGGAAAATTATTTTTTAGTCTCCTCTCAGGAGTCAGAAGCAGAGATATACTGGTAAATAAAAAGGCGGGGGAACTGTAACATTCAGTCGGTGATCATCATCAGGCAAACAGAAAAGCATTATTTTTTCTTTTGGTGGCACTTTAAATTACAGTACACAAATGACAGGGTAATCACTGTGTAATTGCATAGAAATGATCAGCAACTAACTGGTAATTTCAAGTTTGCAAAACTTTCTTACAACCATGGAACCTATAACACTGAGTACACATTTCTTCCTACTAGGTACTGATTAATAATGTGGTACTACCTCATCACCCTACTGAACCAAAGAATAGAGTAACTACAGTAAAATCAGTGTAATATTGAAGTATCAAGCCTGCCTTTTGGCAGTACAGTTCCCATGGTGTTAGCTTGTACTTTCATAATCAGTATTGGAATCGGTATTGGAAAGACTGATAAGAAAATGTTTCCAAAGTTTAAGTATATATATATATATTCGGTAATGATTGCACAACTTACTACGTAGTCCTGTTATCATGCTAATAATTACTTGTTATAACCAGAAATTACTGGCATTTAACTGAGAAATTATAATTACAAATAATTACTTGTTAATACCAGAAATTATCATTTACTTTCTGATAATATCTATGCAAGTACACAGTAATTACCCTGTACTTCCATGTAACTTACATCAGTTACTATGATGTTTACTGTGATGTATACCATCAATTTATCTCTATCTCTATTTATGTCAGCCTAAAACATTGGGAAAACTCTATCCCTGCAAATAAAAAAAAAAAAAAGGTGTAAACAGAGTCTAGGTGGGTTACCCTCCACTACATTCCTTGTCAGAAGATGATGAAATGGCCTGGTAAGAGTTTTGTCTCCATTTAGTTCTACATTTGAGAAGGAACGGGTTTCAGTAACGCAGAATGCAGAATGCAGAATGCAGAATACCACCACTTAAATTAGTACCTCTATCATTTTCATATTCACATCCAGAGAATATTCTGTCTTTATTATGCACAGTTCCGTATGGCTAGAGACAGTTAGAGAGGATGAGTTATAGGGGAGATGCATCTCAGCAGAGATAAAATAAATAAAAGATATGGGAAAGCAGCATCATTATCATTAAGACTAGATCTCTCTTCTGTTTCACTGTCTTTGTTTATTGTCATCCTTTTCTTTAATGCTTTATTTGACACATTTCCCTTTTCTATTTGTCAGCACGCATAAACTTGACTATTTACTATGCTTTATCTTTCTACTTGTTTCTCCCTCTCTCTCTCTCTGTCTCTTTGTCTCTCTCTCGCTCTCTTACACACACACACACACACACACACACCCTCCATTTTGCAGTTTGCTCCAACTCTGACCTCTATGTTGTTGAGCTGTAAGACAGAATAGAATAGAATAGAATAATCAAAATCATTTGTTGCCATATCAACTTGACAGCTGCATTTACAATCCTGGTAACCTTACTTGCACTTTTTGTGTTTAACCTGAATGCAACCTGAAACCTGAATTTCCTGATGGAGGAAAGAAAAATGTGACTGTTAAAGTGTGGTGTAAATGTAAAGCTAAATCATATGGCAGATAAAGAATGCTAGAACAGGGTCATCACGAGTAAGGACAAATTGTTTGGTCCTGTCGACTTTAGATAACCAAGCAGTAGGAGATACAACACTCCTGGAGTGTAGACAGCTGACTAAAGCTGGGGTGCTCATCCATCACCCGGCTTTTGTAAAATAGGGCGACAAGAGCCATGTCTTCGGCATATTTTCACAGTTTTCCAGCATCGCTCTGCAACCCCAATTCTTAACTATAGACAGAAACAGAGGGGAAAGATGCGACCGGAGCGAAGGAGGAGGCAGACACCATGTAATGAGACTCCCCATTAACTCCAATGTTAAATTTCATGTTTTCTGTCTCTTCCTACTGAAGCTGTCATAACTTTTCCTGTACTCCGACAATAATGCTGTTATTTTTGAGAAAACAAATGCTTAACCCTTGAAATCCGCTTGTTTTCAACTGCTCAAGTGCTAACTAGCTAGCTACGGCCTATGTCATATCATGACATAGGCATTTTATTCTGTGTATATTTTGTTTTGTATATTTGTTGCGCAGAAACGTGCACAGTAACTCTTTGGTATTTTCAAAACTGGCTGCACGAAGGAGACAAAGACTTACAATGTGTTACTGTGTGCTAATGGGTAGCTTGTTAGCTTACGTTTTACGCAATGTAACTCCTGGCCTGTTAGCATTTTGTGACTGAATGAAGTCACTTTTTATTGTTGTGCAGAGTTGGAAGTAATGGAAAGTAGACTAAGCCTAACGCCTTGTTCTTGTTTTTGCAGCATTAGCTTACGATCAATCTCGGAACCCATCATCTATCGGTCTCTTGACGATTAGACTCTGGGGGCGACGGCCAATATTTCAGGGTTTCCGGTGTAGCCAGCGGACATCCGGGCCAAGACTTCCTCTTCCGTGCGCCGGTCATTGTTTACAGTCCGATTAGCAACTTGAGACGCGAGAATGGAGCTGGAGTTGAGAGACGACGTCTCATATGGAAATATCTGTTTATAGAGATTAGCCGAAATGTCGTCTGGACCTAAAACACCTACAAAAAGTATCGATGTTAGTGTATTGTGTGGAGAAACGTTTGACTCGTCGAGTCACAAGTTGCTAATCGTAATGTAATGTAAACAATGACCGGCGCACGGAAGAGGAAGTCTTGGCCCGGATGTCCGCTGGCTACACAGGAAACCCCGAAATATTGGCCGTCGCCCCCAGAGTCTAATCATCGTCAGACCGATAGATGATGGGTTCCGAGATTGGCTTATGATACACTCCTTAATTTCGGGGATCGGGGCGGGGCTACAGATGGGGGCGGAGGTACAGGTCCCTGAGAATGCATTCATTGGTTTATCCGAGGAGAGCTTCCACATCACATCTGCTGTTTCTACGGAGAGTCAAAGGGACCAAAAAGGGTTCATATATACTGCTTCATTGAACTGAATTGGGACATACGGAGATATGTAATTTTTCAATTATTTAGAATCAGATTACATGAAGGAGGATTATTTTGCTTTTGTAACCAATAGGTTATTGTCCCTCCAAACTGTTGACTAAAGATAACTGTCGGTGGTGGGATCAAATAGGCTTGGATGGTCAGAGATGGCAATATTGAGGCTTTCCTCCATTTTTTTTATTACTCCATGGGACTCCATTGCGACTACGCACCAGTCCGAAGTCCATCCTTGTGCCAACAATGATGTATGTCAAACTCATACATAAAAAGTTGTGTACAAAGTGTCACATTAACCTGCGCCACTACATGCCTAACCATAACCCTTACCTAACTTTAACCTAATCCTAATTCTAATCTTAACCCTAAACTGAAATCCTAATAAACTAGCCCCTCACTTTGGAGGGTTACCCATGCTTTCTATGCTAGTGAGGTCCTCATACAGATAGAGACACACACACACACACACATACACACACCCACACACACCTAATCTATCTCAGTCTCTTAATTGTCTTTGCCCCCCCCCCCACTCTCTCCTCTTCCAATCACTCTCTCACGCTCTCTAACACTACATCTACTTTAGACAATTAGTGCTGACTCCAGCGCTGTAAAGAGTAGTCTGTAACTCTGTTAACTTGCACACACTCACGCACACACGCACACACACACACACACACACACACACACACACACACACAATGGGACAGCATCAGCTATCTGCCAACCCCCCTGACGGGCACAGTAAACTCTCCCGCCTGTCCCTTCCCTTCTCTCTAACAATATATCTAGATAATTACCACAGAGTCCAGGCATCTATACAGTCCACTATAATGAACTCCCCCACCCCCCCCCCCCCCCACACACACACACACCTTCCTCTCTTCCTCCTATCTCCTCCTCCTCATCCATCCCTCTTTCCCCCCCCCCCCCCTCACCTCCCTATACACCTTCCTTTCCTCTTCTCCCTCTTTGCCCTCCGTCCTCCCCACCTCTAACAGTATATCAAGTCTAGCCCGTTATTGAACTGGCCTACAGGGCTAATAGGCTGTAATTGCATTAGGCGGTTGACCCTACATGTGGTATACCGCTCGCTCTTTCTGTGTCCGTCTGTTTCTAATTTGGTATTCGTGTACAATTACGATTTAGGCAATCGGGCGCGACTCACAATGAGGGAGCGGGTTGCAAAAGTCTTTCTTTCTTTCTTCCAACCATTCACTCCCATGTAATGGAACGCAACTGTAATGGATCCACCAACCCATCCATCCATTACACCCATCCATCCATCCATCCATCCATCCACCCATCCATCTATCCATCCAACCACCCATTTATCCATCCACCCATTATGAAATCCATCCATCCATTCCCTCGTCCACAAGAACATCATCCACCCATTTACCTATCTCTCCAGCCTTTTATCCATCCATCCATCCATCCATCCATCCATCCATCCATCATCCAACCACCCATTATGAAATCCATCCATTCATTCAACCACTACAACCATCCACCCATTTACCTATCTATCCAGTCTTTTATCCATCCATCCATCCATCCATCCATCCATCCAACCACCCATTCATTATGAAATCCATCTATCCATTCATCCACTACAAGCATCCATCCACCCATTTACCTATCTATCCAGCCTTTTATTCATCCATCCATCCATCCATCCATCCATACATCCATCCACCCTCCCTCTCTGTCAGTGGCATTAAGTCCTCAGAGTTGTGTTCTTCACTGCCTGTTATACCATCTATTGATTTTCTCCTATTTGCCAGTCTCTGTCTCTGCTAAAGACAATATTGCCAATCTCCATTGCCTCCAAAAGCCCGTGCGCTGCTAAAAAGCTGATGGTGCATCATGGCCGCCACGACGACTTCATCAAGGTGACATCTGCAGAGTTTGAGTTGAGCGTGGCCCGGGGCCAACGCTGGAATTTGTCCTTTGTCCCGGATTTGATAATGTGTCTAAATAGTTAGTACAGGATCATTTATCTCAATAAAGCCACTCCTCCGAGGACACGTTCTCGCCCCCAGGACAGAAAGGGAGAGGGTATTATTTCTGGCATATTCTTTGCTGAGTGAAATGACAATCAATAATTGATTAGGTTAGTAATTAGCTTTTTTAATTACCCGCGAGATGCAAAAGGTGGTTAAGTGGAACTTGGAGCGGTTTGAAGCTGTCTGGGGAGGAAGGGAGTTTCACAAGTCTGTGTGTGTGTGTGTGTGTGTGAGAGCGAGACTGTCTATGTGTGTGTGCGAGAGTCTGTGTGTGTGTGTGTGTGTGTGTGAGTGCACCTGTGTACTGTGGAGTGTTTGAAATGCCATGATGTCTGTGGGGAGAGCCAGAACAAATGCGGCTGTCCTACATTCAGCCATGGACACACACACACACACACAGATACACACACAAACACAAACAACACATTCCAATCTGTATCAGTGCTTTGAGGTGAATCGCAACATCAGAGGCTTTTTCCAAAATATCCAACAAGTCTGCTTGATGTGTTTCTATATAAAGACATGAAAATGAACTTTTCAGCCAACACACAAACACACACACGCGCGCACAGCGGGAAAGCGACACTAATTATCCACAGCAAGTGGCACACACACACACACACACACTCACACAGAGGGAGAGACGGAGAGAGAAACATCAGTTTGCGCGAAACAAGTGAGCGTCCACATAAACCATGGGGGAGCACAAGTTGGCGTTCATTCTCTGGCAACGCAGTAGATGGGAGAGACAGAGGAAAGTGTGTGTGTGTGTGTATGTGAGTACAGAGAAAACAAAGAGTTTAAATGAGGATACTTTGAGCGCAGGTTTCTGGGTTTGAATATTCAGGTTGTCAGACACTGCAGTCACAGAACCGTCTCAACATCAGACAGCCGGAGGATTTGAAAGCCTCCGCAAATATTCATCACACACACAGCTAACACTGATCACACTCGAGCGGCAGACACATAAAGACCTCGTCAATTGTCAACCTGTGGGTGCGGGGGGGCGGAAACTGGCCTTTGATTATTTCTGAACATCAGTCAGCAGGCTGTATATATTAACTCCATTTCCCTTGGTAAAAAAAAAAAAACAGGAAAAAAGCTGTTGTGTAAGAATTTAACCTTGATTGCAATTTCCTCTGATAGGAAAAGTAGGTTCTCTCCTTGATCCCGTCCCTTGCGAACGCTCTCAATCACTCCCCAGTTTACAGCGTTGATCTGACAGTCTCATTCTTCTTGGTATTGACAGCTTGGGCCAGCTCGCAGGCCACCGGAATTTTGCATAAATTCGGAACTTTGACAGCAAACTTGTGTGGGATTTTTTCTTTTTTTTTTCTTTTTGCTTGGCCTGAAAAAGCACTGGAAAGTAGATGTGTCTCTCTGTAGATAAGAGCGAATCATCAAAACACATAGAGGAGGAAAGCGAATTAAATTTCAGAAGGGTTCCTGTAAGGTTTTTAATATCTCTGTATAAAAAGGGAGCGTTCAAAACTGGCACAGCAGAGACTGAACTGGCAGGAGGCGGCACATATTTAGCGGCGGAAAGGCAAATGCATCAATATTCAGAATCAAAATCGCACTCAATTGGCAAGTACATTACATGTACAAGGACAATGAGTTGATGTGATTGCTTGGTGCTTATTCTTGACAACAAATCCCAGGGTTACACATGGAATCCTTTGCACCTAAGACTATAATCCCACTCTGGTGATCCATCCATCCCCTTTTGCATGTTTTCATTTGTGTGTGTGTGTGTGTTTGTATGCTATTTTGACAACTGAGCCACAGGCATGCTGGCTGACTGCTGTCTCACCTACGGCGTTTTGTGCAAAAAAGCTTTGGCTGTCCATTTACTATGACCTTGCATGTAAGCCTCATCTTTAAAAAGGCACATTGTTGTTTTAATTATACAAACATTCCTCAGAGGCAGAGCTGTTCTGGAAGGAGAAATAATCTCACTGGTTGAGTTAAACCTCAGTGGGCAGGGCCAAAGTACCAGTCTGGCTAAGTAACGTTAGATTGAAGCTCAGTGAAAAAGACAAGAGGTAAGAGAGGAGGAAGCTAATATTATGAATCCTAGCGCTCTGCTACTAACTGAAAAAAAAAAACGTAACCATACAAAGTTATACATTAGCTAGTTAGCCCAGCTGACCTTCCAAGTTCAAACTAACCATACTAGCCCCGAGCTAGATAGGTAAGCTAGTTAGCTTGCCATTTATATATATTTTTTATTTATATTTTGACTAGAGTTCCTTATTACTATTCAAGTTTACCAGTTGGCTAACTTGTGCTCCCAAAAACTGTTCTTTTGCTCCGCCCACTGTTTAACTCAAACAATCAGCTTCTTTCTGCTTCCAAAGCAGCTCTGCCTCGGAGAAACGTTCGTAACTAAAACTAAAACTCCAATTTGCTGTAAAAAAGTGAGTGGAACTGGTAAACGTTTAAATTAAACCTATATGCCATATAGCCCATTCTTAGCTCATGCAATTTTTACCACTACTTGCACTTGACAACACTGACCTGAGGCTATAGCTTCTATAGCCTCAGGTCAGGTCAGGCTATAGTTTATGGAAAAGAGAGTACAATAACTGTCAGGATGCATTGCACCATGTTTTGGAAATGTTTTAAACATAGTTTCAACAGCTGGAAATACACATTTTATTCACTTTTTGCTACAACAACCTTCTTGTCTACCATACCTGATAGCAGACAACTTGACCCCTGACTTGACCCTAGTAATCTGATTTGACCTGATCAAGAGGATGAATTATGACTAGTTACAAATGTTGAATATTTCTTCAATTGAAGGTTTTGGCTAAAGTGAAATGGTTGCCATTGTATATCCCAGGAAATACATAAGGGGCTAAAGGTCTATAATAAGAATGGCTTCTTAGATGTTTAGTGAGTTTTTCCACTGCTTGCATGAACCAATACTGGTTATCATAGAGATTCCTATTCTGGGGTGACAGCAGTCTTCTCTCCATGCTACATCTGTATGGTTGACTCCTAAAGTGATTTGGGTGATTAGACTGCTAGTTATTGTGCATTCTGGGAAAATTTCTAGCCTCATATTCATTCAGAAACAGTCCAAATGCCAATGACGTATTT
Organism: Centroberyx affinis; assembly: GCF_046629955.1. NCBI lineage: Eukaryota > Metazoa > Chordata > Actinopteri > Beryciformes > Berycidae > Centroberyx > Centroberyx affinis. The sequence continues at coordinate 64,484 of NW_027283230.1, read as the reverse complement.
GCCTTGTGATGTTGTTGTCCCCTTTATGGCCATGAGGTGGCAACACATACCCAGATATCAGGATTCACCCTCCTTTCAATCCCTCTCTTTCCATCCTTCCCTCTCCCTTTTCTCTCCCCTCTGTACCACGCTATCTCTTTTCTTTCTCTGTCGCTCTCTTTCATGATTTGCTTTTATTAATTTCAAATTAGCTTATATGTATATTGCCAAATTATTTCAGAATTTCACAGCAAAATTTGTACATTATATCTAGACATTACATGAATTCCAAAGAAATAAATTACAATGTCATCAAAAGAAAGAAATAAAACATTGCAGTAAACCCAAGAAATTATGTGATACTGAATGAAGAATTCACAATAAAGGAGCTACATGTTGCTGACATTTATAAATGTTTATGTGTTTTGTACATTTATGTATGGCATGCTGCAACAAAACTTGCAGCATTACGCACAGTCTCATATGGCAGAGTTTCATGACATCAGAGAGGAGAGAAGAGGCTGGAATACATCATATTTTACACATTCAGATAAAAGAATACAATTCTGTCCCTGGCTCTTGCAGTTTACAGTGTTAACACAGTTTCAATTAACTCTGTATCCAAGAGACTCTTTCAATTTCAAGGGTGTAATCACTGAAACCCAATTTGGCAAGGCCATTCTTTCATTGGTGCTGTGGATGTTTAGATATTTTGCCAGCTCCATTCAACTGCTGTAATAGCTCTGAAACCTTTCATGAGCTGCAATGTCATCTTTCCACTTTGTCTATTAGGCATCTGTTGAACGCCTCTGACATTTTATTAAGCGTACACCCTATCAAATTTGCCAGTGAATACAAATTAATATACTCAAATTGTCTTTGACATCGTTCGTTTTCATAAAAACGGTATTTCAGGCGCCTCGTTTCCGCTGTCTGCAGCACCTTTCTCCGTATGTGAAGAATATTCTGATTGACGTCTCCTTAGTGAATTACGCCCACAGAATCCCACATGTGTATTTTGCAAAGAAACATACCTGACAAGCTAATGTTGGCAAAGCTATTGAAAATATGGAACACGGTCAAAGATGTGTAATTCAGAGTCAGGTATGGAGGCTGAAAAATCGAAGCGAAATCCTCCCTTCCAATCCTAGGCAATTCACATAGGCAATATATAAGCAATTCAACACATAGGCAATTCAAAGTGCTTTACACAGGATATATAAGACATTAGATAAGAAATACAGGATAAAATAAATAAAACAAATAAAAAGAGATAATAAAGTGTATAAGAAGAAAGAATAAATTAAAAATTAAAAAGCATAAAAAGAGAATAAAGATCAAGTTGCATAGGCAGTGCAAAATAACAAAGTTTTGGGCCTAGAATCCTAGAATCCTAGGGTTGCAGGCAACATAGAAACCTGGACACAAAGCACTTTTGCCAGTCCAAAAAGTGTGGAGAAAACCCAAGACATGTTCTTACAGCCTTACTTGCACTGGTAGAATCCATTATACACTGAGAGTTGTAGTATTTAGTGTCAAAATGACTGCACTGGCTAATTCAATAGGGAAGGCTCCTGCAAAAAGATTAAAATGCAATCTAAACTGGAACTGTGTACTGCATGAGAATGTTTTATCTGGGCTGAACGAGAAGGCCACAGAGCTTTCACATAAAGGTATTTATGCTTGCCGCGCATTTTCCACAGGGACTTTTTGCAGCCTGGCTATTAGAGCACTGCACCTTGTTATTGCAGAGCAACGGCTGCCATGCAGCAAGCAGGAGGGAATGTTTTCCTCAAGTCATTGCAGAGAAGTATTCATGATGTAATGGATTACGTCCAATAAAATGGCTATTTTGAAGCATTAAGAATAAAAGCGAGACTTTGTGCACTAGCGCTTTCTAGTTGCCTGGGTCCAGACCTTTGAATCCGCCCACTCCACTGAGTTGACTGATTCTGGTCTGGCATCGTGACATGAAACAGCGGTTTCTCAGTTGAAAAATGATCGGTCCAATGAGCACTAACGATTAGCCAATCAGCGCCATGGGCGGGACTAACGCCGTTGTCAAGCAGTTATCAAGCGTTGTCAAGCAATGCGCCGGAACCAAGGAGGAGTAATAACAACAATGGCGACCACTATAGACAAGATAGACGCTGCTATCAAGGCTGTTTTAAATCGATTAAAAGTCGATGTACTTTGTTTTTACTTCGCTCCATGTTGTCAAAGATGCTCTATACTTTCTGAACCGTCTCTGGTGTTGTCATGGCTACACATCAGTGTCGACTTAAAATGACGTTAGATTCAGGCGGATACGTTGGTCTCTAGTGATTGGTTAGGGAAAATCGAATCTCCCTCTCCCACGGAAATCGGTTAGAGTGGAGGCAATGTCAGACTGAAGATGGAAATGGAGTGTAACGAGTTGACAATTCTGTCTGATATCAGGCAAGCTTTCTAGGTGCTTGGGTGGAGGGGAAAGGTGGGGGGGGGGGTATGCATGATTGGGGTGAGTGAAACTACTGTATGTTGTCTTTAAAAACTCCACCTGTTAAGTGCTGTGGTAGCACTCTGTTGTAACTAAGACAATCACTGAACAAAATATTTAACTAATGGGTTGACTTAGCCACTACAGTTAGAACATCCCAGAGCTACGTCCTGGTATGTGGATGTTCAGCACACCAGACTCCAGTTAGTTGATGCTTGTTTGACTTTGCATTGCAGAAAAAAATGTTATACACGAATACACAATGAACCTGTTGGCTCAGCAGGATCATCACATCCTCGCTGGTGGGAACTTCTTCTCTTCAGCTCCGCCAGTTCCTGCTCCAGCACCGACAACTCTTCCTTCAAGGTGAGGGGTGGGACTAGGCTCTCGCTATAGAGTTGAGGCGTGAAGACATGGCCGTGACTATTTCCCGGTTCCGGAAGTAAAAACCCATTAAATTTTCGCATACACATTGCCACGTGACACGCCATCCGGAGTGTTCCAAAAGTTGAATGACCTGAACCGCTACACAATGACCCATTAGCTCAAACGAATAGCAGCTGCGTTGAAAAAACTAGCATAGATGGAAAAAAAGGCTAAGGTACAAGGCTGTGTACATATGGGCGTTTGGAGGTAAAGAAACTGCTAATCCCAGAGAGAATTGTGCCATGGAAGTCCCCCAATTACAAAGCTTGCTCTGCTCTTGTCAAACTCAAAGAAGCCAACAATGAGCTTAACCCTTAGTTAACCCTGAGTAACTCTTTATGGGTCCACTGAAACAAATGGTAGGGACAATTTAGATCTTCAAAAAAGTGCCTAGCCAAATCTACACAGGTGAACAAACAGCAGTACAAAATCACAGTGCATGAAATAACGGAAGATCCATCCAACTTTTTCTTTTATAGAACTCTTCTCCGTTTTCCATCCATGAATTCATTATTTTTGCATGAACTTGTCATGCATACTCAAGATCAAATTTACATTGGGGTTACTTATAATAGGACAAAATTCAAAGGTAATCCCATATGTAGGTAATCCTGTATGTTATGATATGTGGTATACCATGCCACATTTCCATCTTACTCTGCGATGTAACATTATCATGCATATACGATGTAAAAAGGGAACCAAAGTATTGCTCCCATTTTATTTTAATTTCATCAGAGTACAGATGAACAGAAACTGACCAATGGCAGAACCTGGATGATTACTAATGACAGTCATTTGAATCATTTTTGAATTTGCAATGACCTCCAAAGATCAATATTCGAAAGAGCAACTTTGATCCCACTTAAAACAGCATGACTTTTTCACCTTAGTCCTTTCATTTTTCTGCTTTCCCCTAGACAATGTTTTACTTGATGTATTCTCTGAAATTGCAGCAGATTGATGTTATATCATTGCCTCTGGTCTAAGAACCTGGTGTTCTACAATCCTAGTCATGCCCCTCCTCAAGGTCCTTTTGCTGCATTCATATTGTGGCCTAAAAAGATGACATACTGGTCTGCATTGCAGGACATCAGTCAACCACAACAGTAAACAGACTGAAGACTTAGATAAACAAGAGATTCCATTTATTATCGCATTGATACAATAAAAACTTTTCTGATAAATAGTATTGCTTGACAGTCGATTTTCAGTAGGCCTACTTCAATTTGTCAATTAGGTTATGCTTTGCAGAAATTATAAAATATGATTCCTACTGTAAATGAATAAGAAGCCAAAGAAGGGAAACAAAATGGACAGTTGAGTCAGATTACTCATGTATTGAATATGATTTTATTTTGGCATCAAGGCATCTGTTTCATATCATTCCCTGTGATCTGGAGTTGTACAGTAATCATTTAGAAGAGGAGGGTTTTGTTTATTCACTACTTTGTCTTAGTTGGACAGAAGAAAAAAGAGCAGATACACAAACATATGCAACCACATCATTTTGCTAGACTTTTTAACATCAGGTTTGTCTTCTTCACTGCTGTGGTAAAAGAAGATAGAATTTGGGAAAATTCAACTTCTGTTGGCAAGGCGAGTTTCTTGTCATTGTCCCATTGAAAAGAATAAACATCTGGTTTGCTGTCTACCAACACAATGTGAATGAAGCAAAAAAAAAAAAAAAAGTTCATATACTGTTCAGAAACTGTACATATGTGTACAATACATGTAGCGGCATGTAGATAGCATTCATTTGAACTATATTTTGGATGCTGGAAATACATTTTCTTGCTGTTGATATAACTGCCAGTCCAAAACATAGTATGTTTTGGACTGGCAGTTAAAGGCCATTCAAAATGTATTTTAATTGACTGTCACTGATACAGTATGCATATCTCTAAAAATATATGTCTGTATGGAAATGGAAGTAGATTTTCAAACATCCTCATGGATTGTGATCTGTCTTCCTTTACAAATGCCATTCTTTGGTTTGGCACAGAGCAGTATCCCATGCTGTGATGTGTTCGATGTAGACGATTTAAGTCTGAGATATTCCTTTCTCATTTCTCTTTTTTCGACTGTCTGTTGTGAATTCTTCAGTTTTCTTAAAGTATTGTCATTTTCTATTTTACCGTTGCTTTGGACAGCTACAGCTCAGCAGGGTGCTGTATAACAAAATCCTGAGCTGCTTGGAATTGGTTTCCTCAGCATTTTAAAGTTTAAGATGTTTCAGATGTCGCTGCCTCTGTGGTGTTATTCTCTTTTGTTGGTGAGGGTGGTTTCTTCAAGACACTTGTCACAGATCAGATATGATGTAGAACAAGGCAACCGAAAAAGAGAGTGCAATTAGTGTGCAATTAGTAGCAGAATTTTCCATCTTCCTTCTTCTGAAATAAAATGTCTTCTTCTTTCTTTCCCACACAGGAAACGTGAAAAAAGTGAAAATTAACAGTGCTAGTTTCAAGCTCTCCAGCCATTTTGTCTGTTAAACTGACCAATATAACAGCTTAAAGTATTAAACCCAAGTATATCAGTTGTACATTCAAAAGTTCTAATATTTCCCAACATCTAGGCTAAGCTGATGGCACAAATTAAGATGACCCAAGGCAACCTGCTTAGGCCTATAAATGATTTTAGTCTCAGAGGGGGTGAATCTTGAAGTACATGACATCCACACACCCTCCCCACAAAAAATGCATCAACAAAGTCTGTCTCTCTTTAACACACACTCAGACACATGCTCACACGCAGCTCCCCTTGAATGTCTCTTCACAGTTATTTCAAGCTTAACTGCAATTAATGGAGCATCATATTTTCCATTTGTATAACCATTTGTTGCCATAAATGATCCAATCTCCATTGACTTAAATGTCTCTTACTGAACAAGTTGCTCGCTTAAAAATAGGAACAAGCACACAGAGCTCTAAGGCGTCTGTCGTCTCTTCCTTCAGGAGAATTTCCCTGTGTGAGCGATGTTCTGGCGTTCATGAGTGTCTTGCCGAGAAGAATCCAACTCACACAACGCATATCAGTCTGTTATAGCTGTTCTTTGAATTCCCATCCATGGCTAAGCTACACCAAGCAGTCCGTTCTCCGAAATTCACAAAAACAAAAGCACTGCGTTTAAAGGCTCCGTCAGTCTGTTCAACACATAAATCCAACTTGCGAAATCACTATTGCATCCATAGAATGACTTCACAAATCAACGTGTGCAGGTTAAGCTGTGGAGACTCTGGAAGCAAGAAGTTACTGTAAATCCAGGCCGATCGCTTTATATGGGCCCGCCCTCAGCTTGTTCTCAGCGCTATCCATTGCGCCACAGAGCCACTTAGCTCGCTGTCTTTGTGCCCCTGTACTGGTTTTTAGCACAAAAAATTACAACAGATGAGCTAAACATGAGTTTTTTTGTCCTGCAAAAACAATGTTGCACAACGAATTGGCGATGTTCTGGACTCTCTGCATATTTTCCTGAAAATCTGAATTCTGACAGGATAAAAGCCCTGTCCATCACTACTTGACACATTGAGAATAACACACTGTGGAGTGTACACTGTACATTAAGGACTGATTCTCTGACCACTAAACCACCTGCTGCCCATAAATTGCGACTCTGGTGGGACTCGAACCCACAACCTTTGAATCACATCTCATGTACTTGACTAGAAGTCCAATGCGCTATCCATTGCGCCACAGAGCCACTTAGCTCGCTATCTTTGTGCCCCTGTACCGGTTTTTAGCACCAGACACAAGAGATGCTCAAATGCTTGCAGGATCGTTCATGCCAGTCCCTCACCAAAGCCACCATAGATGCTGGAAGAAGCAGGGGGAAAGTGCTGGTGTGCAGGTGAAGCTGCGGAGGCTCTGGAAGCAAGGAGTTACTGTAAATCCGGGCCGATCGCTTTATATGGGCCCGCCCTCAGCTTGTTCTCAGCACTATCCATTGTGTCACAGAGCCACTTAGCTCGCTGTTTTTGTGCCCCTGTACCGGTTTTTAGAACTGGACACAAGAGATGCTCAAATGCTTGAAGGATCTTTCATGCCAGTCCCTCAACAAAGCCACCATAGATGCTGGAGGAAGCAGGGGGAAAACGCCGGTGTGCAGGTGAAGCTGCGGAGGCTCTGGAAGCAAGGAGTTACTGTAAATCCAGGCTGATCGCTTTATATGGGCCCGCCCTCAGCTTGTTCTGCCCCTTCTGTGGATGGATCCCCCCTGCCCCGTTGTTCTGAGTCCATGGGTGCATCCCAAGTCTCTTATTTGATATTTCCTCGCTCCTTGATCCTCGCTTGAACCGGAAGTCGTTCTGGTCCGTCATTTTGAAGATCTTCCCAAAGCTCTTATTTCTGCTCCGAGGAGCGAGGATCTAGGAGCGAGAAGGGATCTCTGAGGAGCTATGAGCGAGGATACACGAGAGCAGCCTTCCCGGAAGACTTTCAGCTGAACGCCATGACGTCAATTCTCCACCCCTACATCTGGCAAATTTGAACGAGATGGCAGAGAAACAGTACAAGTGTAAATGCCCATTATTTTATGCTTTTTGATATAAAAATCGCACAAAAAGTTCGGAACTTTGTGTTTGGTAGATGATTTCTCTGTTGTAACAATGCTTCTTGGCAATACATTTTATACCGTTGGAAAGCCTGTTTATTTCCCTTTTAAATGGTGCCTCATTTGTAAGGAACATGCATTTGTGGGATGAGCAGCACAGCTGAGTATGTGGGTTGCGCTCATGTAAAATTTGCCAAATCTTCTCTGCCAATGCCAAACAGCTTATTCTGCTGTTGCTATTGACTCTTGTTTGGTGTTGTTTGGTGGATTGGATGATTGAAGTCTATCAGTAACAAGGAAGAAACAAGACATATTGGCAATTTTACAATTTATTCATTTAACAAACAGTCAGGAGCCTCAGTAGCGTGTGGAAGAACCATACACAGCCACAACAGCCTGGCACCTCCTCCTCATGCTGGTCACCAGCCTGGTCACACACTGCTGTGGGATGGCATTCCACTCCTCAACCAGGATTTGTCGCAAGTCAGCCAACGTGGTTGTGTCGGTCACTCTAGCACGAACAGCACGCCCAAGCTGATCCCATAAGTGTTCAATTGGGTTGAGGTCAGGACTGTTGGCAGGCCATTCCATTCTCTCTACTCCCAAATTCTGGAGGTAGTCTCTGATAAACCCCGCTCTGTGGGGGCGAGCGTTGTCGTCTTGGAGGATGGAGTTCGGTCCCAGACTGTGGAGATATGGGATTGCCACTGGTTGCGGAATCTCATCTCGATATCTCTCTGCATTGAGATCGCCTCCAATGATGACAAGCCTCGTTTTTCCAGTGATGGAGATGCCGCCCCACACCATCACACTGCCTCCACCAAAAGGTGTTACTCTATCGGTGCAGCAATCAGCATAGCGTTCTCCCCGTCTTCTCCACACTTTGACCCTACGATCCAACTTCCGTAGGCAGAATCTAGACTCATCGCTGAACATAACGTTCCTCCACATGTTCAGGTTCCAGTGCAGGTGCCAATCAGGCACCTGATTGTCAGCACCTGGGGGTACCGGAAGCTCAAAACAAGAGTCAATAGCAACAGCAGGATAAGCTGTTTGGCATTGGCAGAGAAGATTTGGCAAATTTTTCATGAGCGCAACCCACATACTCAGCTGTGCTGCTCATCCCACAAATGCATGTTCCTTACAAATGAGGCACCATTTAAAAGGGAAATAAACAGGCTTTCCAACGATATAAAATGTATTGCCAAGAAGCATTGTTACAACAGAGAAATCATCTACCAAACACAAAGTTCCGAACTTTTTGTTCAATGTTTATAACGTTAATGCAAGAACACGGGGAACCTAAATTACGTTTATTTCATCCACAACCCGTTTTGTCATGCAGAAACGGACATCGCTTCACATGGCGCTTCAGAGGAAAGGACGTCTCATTTCTCTAAAAACATATTTCCTTGTTTCCTCTCTCCTCGCATGGTTTCCTTGCGTCTCTCCATGCATCCTCGGTGGGAGGGACTAAGACGCAAGGAAAAGACGCAAGTAAGGGAAATGTGGATGCAATTTAAGAGACTTGGGATGCACCCCATGAGTCCTGGAACAAGTCCCCTAATGCCCCATTTACCAAATTATCCACAGCAGCTCCAAAGTGAAACACAAAAAAGTCCACAAAAAATTACAACATATGAGCTGAACCTGACTTTTTTGTCCTGCAGAAACGATGTAGCACAACCAATTCGCGATGTTCTGTACTCACTGCATGTTCTCCTGAAAATCTGAATTCTGACAGGATAAAAGCGCTGTCCATCACTACTTGAAACATTTAGAATGACACACTGCAGAGTGTACACTTTACATTAAGGACAGATTCTCTGACTACTAAACCACCTCCTGCCCATAAGTTGCGACTCTGGTGGGACTCGAACCCACAACTTTTGAATCACATCTCATGTACTTGACTAGAAGTCCAATGCGCTATCCATTGCGCCACAGAGCCACTTAGCTCACTACCTTTGTGCCCCTGTACCGGTTTTTAGCACCGGACACAAGAGATGCTCAAATGCTTGAAGGATCGTTCATGCCAGTCCCTCACCAAGGCTACCATAGATGCTGGAGGAAGCAGGGGGAAAGCACCGGTGTGCAGGTGAAGCTGTGGAGGCTCTGGAAGCAAAGGAGTTACTGTAAATCCAGGCCGATCGCTTTATATGGGCCCGCCCTCAGCTTGTTCTGCCCCTTCTGTGGATGGATCCCCCCTGCCCCGTTGTTCTGAGTCCATGAGTCCTGGAACAAGTCCCCTAATGCCCCATTTACCAAATTATCCACAGAAGCTCCAAAGTGAAGCACAAAAAAAAGTCCACAAAAAATTACAACAGATGAGCTGAACATGAGTTTTTTTGTCCTGCAAAAACGATGTTGCACAACCGATTTGCGATGTGCTGGACCCTCTGCATGTTCTCCTAAAAAATCTGAATTCTGACAGGATAAAAGCCCTGTCCATCACTACTTGACACATTGAGACTAACACACTGCAGAGCAATGTGTACACTTTACATGAAGGACAGATTCGCTAACTACTAAACCAGCTGCTGCGCATAATTTGCGACTCTGGTGGGACTCGAACCCACAACCTTTGAATTACATCTCATGTACTTGACTAGAAGTCCAATGCGCTATCCATTGCGCCACAGAGCCACTTAGCTCACTACCTTTGTGCCCCTGTACCGGTTTTTAGCACCGGACACAAGAGATGCTCAAATGCTTGCAGGATCGTTCATGCCAGTCCCTCAACAAAGATACCATAGATGCTGGAGGAAGCAGGGGAAAAGCGCCGGTGTGGTCACTTAGCTAGCTTTGTTCCCGAGATGCTGAGCTGCTTGCAGGATTAATGTCAATTTATTTGATATAAAGCTGCAAGCAACTCTTTCAAATTGAAATAGCAACAAATAGGCTAAATAAAATACATTAGCCACACCTCCCGCTTAAACAACAGAGAAATTAGCTGACTGTTTTCAATGAAAGTCTTCTAACTCTCCAACCAACACAGGTTGCCTGCACTGGGTAGCCGAGTGTCGCTAGCTAGATAGCATACTAGCCTACCCAAAGAGCTTACTACAAAGTTGCATAATGTAGCTTTAATTTTGCTGTAATGAGAATTATTTTTCTTTGGTCCTTATTAAACATCATCACTTTCTTTGGTTGTTATTTAGCTGGTTGTCTACACTCTTATGTTTACTGTTTTTCTCATTTCTTTTTTAATTTTAACCAGAAATCCCTTTGGCAATTAAGAGCCCTCTTCCTTTTTCTTTCTTTCTTTCTTTCTTTCCTGTCTCTCACTCTCTCTCTCTCTCTCCCTTTCTCTCTCTCTCTCCTCTTCTTCTTCTTGTCTCATCCAGAGACACTGTGTTGACATTCAGGCTTCCTTCCATACAAATCTCTGCAGGAGCTGAAACCCTGTTTGATGATTGTCACTGCGATGTGTGCAGAGGTGTATGTGTCTGTCTGTCTGTCTTTCTGTCTGTCTGTCTATGTGTGAATCTGTGCATGTGTATGTGTGAAAGATTTCCCTGTTACTGCTTCTCAACAGGGTGTTCCTCATATAAACAAGCTTTTATTACCTCACCAAACCCTTAAGCTGTTTAAATGAGAATTGTGTGTAGCCTCATTATCTCACCTTGGAGCACTATTTTTAAGACTTTGGTCTTAATTTAGCTTGATGGTTATTAAACTCGAAAACATCCCCCCTGCCCTCATTGAAAACTCCCCGTGTCACTAAAAGGTTGTATGTGTGTGTGTGTTTGTGTGTGTTAAGTGAGTGTGTGTAAACGAGTATGAACAAGTGTTGTCTACGTGTGTGTGAGTATGTGTGAACAGGGTAAAGGGAATAGAAGAGATAAATAGGAGGGATGAAAAAGGGTAAAAACGTGAAGTGTCAAAATCTCTTCATTAAATTCTCATTTGTTCAGAGAGGAGTGTTTCATTCTCTCTGCCTCTTTAAACTTTTAACAGCCTCCAATGAGAGTCTCTTTATCTGTCTCCATGTCTGCACTCAACATGTCTCTCTCTCTCTCATTCTCTCTGTGTATCCCTCTCCTTTTCTGTGTTTCACTCTCTCTGTATCTGTCTCTCTCTGGACCTATATATCTCTCTCCGAACTTTCTGCCTGTCTCTTTGTATTTGTGTATCTGTTCATCTGTTTCAATGTTTCTCTCTCTCTCTCTCTTTAGCTACTTTTTCATGCAGGTGGTAACCCAGCTATTGGAGTAACCCGGCTCTGGTTAAGGTCTTATTCTGGGTTAAAGGAATATACCAAGTTTTAGGGATATTTGCCTGTTGGTAACCAATTAAAGATGCTACGTGTAGCATTTTAACATCAATACATCATTACCATATTCATTCTAAGAGATTAGTAAAATTATTATAAACAAACAAGAGCATCGGCAAGAAGATTATCGCCTTAACCAGCCTCTATACTGCATTTCACATAGTGTGCCAACAGGTCAGATTTCCTGTAAGTAGTAATGGGGTTTTATGGGAAATGCGGTCTTAATTTTGAGAAACACTAGCACTAACAATACCACTGGTGTGAGATAGAAGCTATCAATTATCTTGGCCATGGTCTCATTTGTTCACAGTAATAATACCAAAGTATCAAAATGAATGTGGCGATTATATATTGCACCGCTGAGTGAGAACATCAGCACCAAAGCATGTAATGTGTCCCTGGTAGATCATTTGCTTCAGTGTTCTTTGCTAACTTTTAACATACCCAGTGTGACTGATAGTCGGCCACTAGCATTATCTCCAAAGTGAGAAAATGAGAACTTGTAGCAGCTCTGAAAGCTAAATAAATTTCAAATAATATGGGCTGTGGATGAATACACAGTTGTTTACCTGAAATAGTTCCACAAATAAACCTGGCTACATCAGCTATATTGAGTTTGTAATGTTTCATTTTGAAAATGTATAGTCCATATAGTACTTTCAATAATAAAGATAACCTGATGTTATAGGTAATACTTTTCCCTATAATGAACCACAGACATCAACAACGCCAGACTGGAAAGGCAATTACCAGTGATGCCAGCAGGGAACGGTCCACAATCATGGCTGAAAGTTTGGGGTCAGACTTGGCGGGAGAAGGTGGTTATGTTTGAGTTTATAGGTACAGAAACCAAAAAGGAAAGTAAGATGTTTACATGACTGGGTTTCTCATAGAGGCATGAATTTAATTTTCGCTCTCTCTTTTCCTTTTCTGTATGCCTCTGACTTTCCCTCTCTGTCTGTCCTTCTCTTTCAATGGCTACGTTCACATGCACAGTAACGCATTCAAGTTAAGCTGTTTACATCAGTAAACCAACCAAAGTAAACCAACAGAATATTCCAGGTTACTTATGGTATCCTGCTAGCAAAATGGTATGAAAAGGCTATACCCCCTCCATGTTTGACTGAGCAATAGTATTTACTTCTAAAACAAGAGTAGGAGATGATGGTCCCAACACTAATAGTAAGTAGTGCTCACCACCATGTTTTTTGTTGACATCAAAATATACTCATAATGTTGTGTGAGTCTTTATTGTAGATGGAGAAATCCAGAGGTGCAGGGAGTAAGATGTTTCCATGTAACAATAACACTAACCCATTTAATATAAGGGTTGATATCAGGACTAGAAGGCACTCAGAGAGTGCAAACCTCCGGCAACTTGTTGTCATTCCTACCACTTGAAATTGTAAGTTAAATTTATTTTTTGACCCTGCAAACATACTCTTCGAATTTAGAATCAAGTCTCTGTTTCTGTGTCTCAGTTTCATAGTTATGGCTAAAAGACAATAATTGTCAAACAGTGGACCCCACAGGTCCAGATCGCCACCAACATCTAGTCAATTGCTCTTTGGCCCAGGACAGATCTGTCCACCATGGAAATATGTTCATAAGTTTTTCAGATATCTTGCTGACAGACAGGCCGACAAACACAGGGGTGAAAACATAACCTCCTTGGCGGAGGTAATGATCCAGGCATCTTTCTTATAATCTGAGTACTATCTTACTTGGGTTATTCTAACTGAATTATGAGGTTTACATGCACTGACCCAAAACTGGGCTATTTGAGTAACCAGGGTAAGAACTGAATTCTCTGCAATTTACAATTTCCCATTTGGCAGACGCTTTTATCCAAAGCGACGTACACATGAAATTTTAATACAACACAAACAAGGATCTAGTCAGGAGAGAACGAGAGTTAAGTGCCATAAAGCTAAGCTCTGGTCCGACAGGACATAGGTGCTACGAGACAGTGCATAGAGGAAATGCATAGAGTGCATAGAGGCAGATACAGAATTTTTTATTATTTATTAATTTTTTTTAATTACACAGTCCATCAGGTGAGAAGGAGTGCGCTAAAGAGCTTTTCTTAAAGATTGAGAGAGACTCTGCGGATCAAATGGAGTTTACACTCTGCCAGTGTAAACTTAGCCAGTGTCTCCTAGTCAGTCTGTCTCTCAACTCCTACTCACAGATTTCCATCCAAACATGTATTTTAGAATTGAACAAAATCTAAACTAGGCATGAAGCAGAGAACACCCTCGCAGCTGTAAAGCCCGACCTTGAGCAGCTTATTGCTTTTATAAAGGCGGTATTAAAAAAAGATCACAAATGTTCATTACATTTTAAATTTTTAATCAATAATAATTAAATGTTATTTTTCTGCCAGCAGTGTAGTTCTTGAACAGTAGCTAGTAACTAGTGTGGTTGCTAAGCAACACATAATCTGTTTGACAATGCCATTTTCATTCCAGGAGTTTTAGAACTCCTAAATATCCCTAATTTATTTCTGCATGTCTTCTTTTTTATTTTCTTCATAGCATCCCTCCATTGCCAACTCCCCTACTAGGCCAAGATTTAATACAAAACTTACTACAAAATCATCCTTTTTAAATAGTTGTATGAGTGATGATTCTCATTCTCAGTTTAATTTTTAAGTGTGTGTTTATCTGGAATTCTAGCTTCTACTGACTCATTTGTAATTTTGTTAAGCTGTAATGCTATTAGCCAGTCAAAGTGAACAAACTTCACTGATGCTTTGTGGAAGTGGAATTAATAACTGTAATGCGAACAAGAACACAGTCAGACTGGTTGCAACACTGGCCTGTCTGACTGTGTGTGTGTGTGTGTGTGTGTGTGTGTGTGTGTGTGTGTCCTATTGCCATTAGAAGAGAGCACACCACCAATGACAACACATACATTATTTAACAACCACTAGTCAAACTGCTGAATCCACACACACACACACACACACACACACACACAGACAAGCACAGACCCACATATACACACTCTGTGCCTTAAATCACGACGGAGCATAACTGAAAACTTGAATGTCGACAAAGCAACTAGGAAGAAAACACATATATATGAATATAATAATGATATGCCTTGCCTAGAATAAAGTTGATCTTTATTCTACCAACACACTGATTTGACCTAATATGAAAAATGATACTCGTCTAAAATCTTGACAGATCCCTGTGCTGCACGATTTTTGCAGATTTTCAGCTCGCATGAAATTCAGATTTACACAGGTAAACCCTTGTAAGAACAGCCACCGGTGAATAACTTGCTGCAGATGATTTAGGGTAATCTAATCATGCTCTGTGTGGATGATCATGCTGTCATTTCCAGCATGCTTCAGAGAGCAGAGCAGGATGTGGAAAATAAGCCCTGCGGGGAAACACTTTGTCAGTTTAAATGTTAGTTCATGTCACTGATTTCATTTAGATATTAAGTCTGTGAAAACACTAGACTGATTTCGAGTGAGTCTTAGGGCTTGTTTTCAGTATCATGTTATTACAAAATGAAATATTTGACCATATTTACTATGTGTGTTATATTCTATGTGCTGCTGTATGCTAAATGTATGCCATCATTAGAACGGGACTGCACGCAAACACACGCACCAGTACAAATGCATGCACTAACACACTCATGCATACACACATTCATGCAGACAGGCACGGACCTACACTCTCTCTCCCTTACACACACACACACACACACACACACACACTCACACACACACGCACACACATTCCACACACTATTGCCATAGTTTTCCTGGTTTCAAACTGCTCCACCTATTCTATTCTGTTCTATTCTATTCTATTCAAGCAACTAAAACCCTATGCAAGACAGCTGCACCTTGTTTATTAGATGTCGTACACGCTTAGATGGACAGACACACACACTCACACACACACACACACACACAAGGCTGACTGATTGACAGACACACTTGCACCTTTGTCAACGATCAATACAGTAAATTAAACAGCAATCCAAGGGATTAGAGCTAGCATGCCAGAAGAGAGGACGGACAAGAAGGGCACACACACACACAAGCACACACACATACACGTGTGTGTGTGCTTAACAGAGTCAGTGTTTGGTTGGCTGTAAGACAGGAGGTGATGTAACTACCAGGAGAGGCTACAACCTGTCTCAGCCAACAGCTATCTCTATTTCAGCTGCAGGCTGGCATCCACACACACACACACACACACACACACACACACACATATGGATGGACTAACACACACATGCACACACACACACTTGCAGACACGCTCACTCTCAGACTTACACTCTTTAATTTTCCCCCTCTTTCACACGCACACACACACACACACACACACACACACACACACACACACACACACACACACACACACACACACACACACACACACACTAATGCCCTAGTTTCCAAACTGCTGAATTAGGGACTTTAGTGACTTACAGTCTCCCTGTGTCTGTGTTTTCTGAGAGAGACAGCTGTGGGAGAGCAGACAGCAGCAGACAACCACTATTCTTCACACACACACACACACACACACACACACACTGAAAATATCACTTTTCAATCTCAGTTTCAGTCTTTGTTAGCTAAAAAGGGAATAACATTCCTCAAACAGGGCCTCACTCATTTTGCTTTACACCTACCAAAGGATTTCAGAAAGGGGGAAGATATTCTATATATGGTCTAATTATAATTATATCTGTGCAGGGATTATGAGAACACTTACCCTAGACGTTACTTGAACTAATGACAATGTCAAAAACTTGTTTGGATCCAGAAGGAAAAAGATTCAATTTTCATCCACTCTGATTTAAAAGAACACAATCTGCAGAACTGCATGAAGCGAAGCATTTTTCAGAGGTGCAGGACTTCTTATTATATAACATGTTTAGGATAACCTAAGGGGGTTAGTGGTCCAGTTACGCTTGCTCTGAATGCTTCCTCTTATAGTTGGACAGTTAAAACTTGGGATGTGTACATCTTGTTCCTTTTTTCAAGTTCTTTGATATAGGCTAGAGTGAAAAGTGCTCGGAAAAGTGGTGGAGGAAAAGTACAAAGTTCGCTAAAAATGGCAATACTCAAGTAAAGTGCAAGTTAAGCAAAATGGTACTTGGTGTCCTACCTGGGGAAATAAAAGAACATATAGCTACAGTCATTTTGTTCCCAGATTTTGTTCTCATTTTCTATGAGTGACTTAAAGTAAAACTAGGGAAAATGCTACATTTATGAACTAGTGTGACTTCTCATTATGAGTCCTTTGCTTTTCATGTGGCTGCTTTATTTCTGCTTCATTTTATCATAAAGAGAAACACGAACCATATAGGGATTGATATCATTGATTGAGAACAGGTTTCAAATGGTGAACGCTGAGGTGAGTATACGGCACCGGATCTGATGTTACAACGACAAGAAAAACATGGTCTTTCTGCTGGTATGTAATGTAGTTCACAGTATCTGCATTGGGTCATGTCTCTCTCTTGTCTCTCTTCTTTCTCTCCTTCTGAGTTCTGGATTTCATAAGAGAGGCCTTTTTGGGGAAAGTGACAGCAATGTGACCGGTCCTTACTTTAGAAGTGGGCCATTCCAGGAATGGGTTGTCATTAAGGAGGGGTTGAGGTTCGCAAATGAATGTGGTCAATGGTCAGTAGCCTGGTGTCCAGCCCCTATGAATCGCAGTTTTCAGCACTCTTCGAATTTGCATGGCGATTCATAAGGGTCTGGACGCAAGCCTATCCACCACTGATTCGGTGGCGTAATTTCTTGCCCCAACCGATTGGTTGCTGTTAGTTCTCAATGATCAAACTCTTTGACCAATCACAGTAGCAAAGCAGATTGACGTAATCTGGAGGTGCCCCATAGTAACAACAATCATGGCGGCGTTCACTTCCCAGTGAAGACAATAGTGTGTTGTAGGCTACATACCATTTTTGAGTGAGATGGACCTTGTCAACGACGATTCCAAGCAACCGATCCTTAACCGTCGGCGATGATATCGTTTGTCATCATTTGTTGCCACTAGTCGTCGAGCACCCAGGCCCCCGGACTACTTGATCGTCCCTCGTTCTTCCTGTATTTCCTTTGCGGAGTCCACTCCAAGTCGCAAGGCAGAAATACCAAATTTTGCGGCCTCTTTCGCTCGATCTTCCATAAGAACGACCAACGGACAAATGACAATAACAAGAAGATTTGGCAGTCCTATTTCTGTAGCCACCAGAGGAGCGAGCAGGTAAATTAAGCTCTTACCAAAGTTGGTGGGAAGCACCGCGAATACATCCTGACCTCTTAAAAAGGCTTTTAAACACACGGATTGTTCCTGTTTTAATTCATCGATGCCATTACATTTTTTAAGGACTGACGAAATCGCTAAATCTAGCTTGCTATCATCCAAGTCCTTTTCTGGTGTTGCTGCCATGTTGGTTGTTGTTGTTGTTGCTGCGCTCTGTAATGGCGTCATCAGTAGATTAGTCCCGCCTACATCGACCAGTCAATCAGGTATCTCAGACAGTATCTGTTCAAAATAACTGCCAGTGGATATGCTTGTGTCCAGACCCTTATGAATCGCCATGCAAATTCGAAGAGTGCTGAAAACTGTGATTCATAGGGGCTGGATACCAGGCTATGGTCAGTCAGAATCAGAGTTGAAGTAGTTCCCGTTGTACTTTGCCAAGTACAATAGGTGCACAAGGAGTTTGACCTGGTTAACTGGTGCAGGTAACCATACCAGCATACTCAACCACTGGCACATCATTTACTAGAATTTCCAGCTCAATATCTTTTTTTTTTCATAAATTTTTAGCATTTTTGCCTTTTTTTCATTAGTCTAGTAAAGAGAGACAGGAAAGACTCAATAAAGGATTGCAACACAAGTAACATAGCTAGACTAGCTAGCCAAGCTAACTTACCAGTCGAGTAAGAAGAATGCTAACTTGACTTTTCTCCACCGATCTCCAGTATTAATACGGTGCCTCCTTTTATCCAGGAGTTTTCTCAACTCAACATTACGATCAGCTTCTCATTTCTTTGCTCTCGCAAACTCGGTTGTGTATCTTTCTTATGCCTACATAGTTACTGCGTGTCCTCCGTGCTTGCACGTCCTCATGTACGTGTTTGAAAACCACGTGATAAGTGTTTTTGTAGTTTCTTCGGGACCCGCTTTGATCATTAACACTACTAGTGGCCCGAAAACTCCGTTGGTCATCTTTAGTGGATGGACTGACGGTTTGAATTTGATGTACAGTAAGATCCCATGGAAACAAAATGGAGGCGAAGATCATTTCTGCCGTCACTGTCTCTCTCGTTATTTACTTTTAAACGAGATTACAGTCATTTTAAAACAATTGTATTAAAATTTTGGCAACATCTGGCTTGGTTGATGCATGCGTTTTCAAGGCAAAAGCTGGAAAAATAAAATGCATGCGGACATTCTACGGACCGCAGAGCATTTTGCAGCGCAACGGCGACGCAGAGCTGCAGCGTCGACGGATTCTCCCATTTGAAATCACTGAACTTCGGTCGTACGGAGACAGATTGACGTATTAGGTGTGATCGTGGCCTCGGCCTTTCAAATGACACTCCGCAGTCTAACCTTGGAGGAGGCAGAGCCATAGAAAACTGTGATGGATGGTCGGGGAAAGCTTTCAATGATGGATCTGGACAAGGATAGATTGTGACACATTGAGCTGGGGAAGTTGATGCAAGAATTCCATCCTAAAAACACACGCATACACACACACATTCATGCATACACACACACCGGGGGTCGACACCATCAGCTAATTTTCTTGTCTCTGTCATTCTCTGGTTTTCCCTTTCTCTCCTCCTTGACCTGCACAGGGTGAGATATCTGCTTTGTTGCCTTTCCCTTCCCCTATCTTGGTGTGTGTTTCACAGAGAGAGAGAGTGTGTGAGAGAGAGATAAAGAGAGAGAAGAGAGAATCATTTGTGTGTGTGTGTGTCTGTATACATATGTGCACACCTGCAAACTGGCATGTGTATTTGCACGTCTCCCTTGTCCAATCCCACTCCATCAGGTTGTAACAACATCTCTCACTTTGGGGAACACAACTGTCAGCTTCACAATAAAAGCCCCCTCCTGCCTCTTTGATTTGTTTGGATACCGTCTGAGCCTGTTATATAAGGCTCTCCTGGCGTTCTTTCTTTTCAGTTTTTGTCTGTTCAATCCCGCCTGCAGGTATTTCTGAAGGAGCCTCCTCAAACAAAGAACAATGCCGAATGTAGAGGGAATAACTGCATCAGAAAGCTTTTGTTTTCTTTTCCTTTAAGCAAAAGAAAAGACGGGGAAAAAGGAAGTGAAAGTAAAAAAAAAAAAAAGTTTTGGGGAGGTTTGCTTGATCTACCTTGTCATCTACATTGGGGAGGAGTGGAACAACCCCGAGGGGTAAACTCCATCTCTGAGGGAGGATGAATCAAGCACACCTCCGTTCATCTGTGTTTCAAAATCGGCAAAATGTGTTGGAAGCCCAGGTCTGCCTTGTCTTTGTTTTTTTGCATCATGACTTTTGACTTTTAGTATCAATGTTCTGAGTGTTGATTTTGAGAGCCGGCTGAATTTCAATGATCTGTTTTCACCTTTTCAATGATTTCTTTTTGGCCCACTCTCTTGTCACTGGCCTCAGCTGACACACAGAGAAAAGACAGCGGCAGAAAGAATGAGAATAAAAGAGAGAGGAGTGTGTGAATCACATGTTGTGTGGGGTTCAAAGTCAGCCTGATGAGACACATCTTTGGGACAAAAAGAGAGGAGGGAGCTGGAAAGTTGGAGGACGAGCAAGAGGAAGACAGGAAGGCCATGAGGAGGAGAAAGAAAGAGAAAAGTAAAGTGAGAAAGGAAGAGCTCAAGAGAGAGATTCAAGTTGATAGACTTCAACTGTATGTAGTTCACAGTACAGCAGTGGTTTTCAAACAAGGGGTGGTCAGGGAAAGATAAAGTGGGCCAAATGATTCTGGAGAAATCTGTATCCAAACCCACTGCGTTGTCGTGTTCTGTGCAAAATTAAGGTTAGACAAAACTTTAATAGTCCCTGTGGGCAAAGTATAGGATATATGTACAAATAGAGCAAACAGTATTGAAGATAGTGCCACAAGTAATTACAACAAAAGAGCGTACTGATGAATCAATAAAGATTCAGCGTCTTAAAGGCTAGCAGGAGTTTGCAGTTTAACAATCTGCAGCATGCATGCAGGGTGTTCAAAATGCGCCTCGTTGCCTTACAGATGGATGAGCATATGGATAGAAATGTGTCCAGACCTTATTCTAATTATCAGACCATAGGCGTCTTGTTTAGTAGCCTCAAACAAACTGTAAACCGTGTTCGCTGAAAATCGGTTTTGGCTCACAAGGACAATCCCCTGTGGAAGAGAAAGAGAAAAAAGTGTGAAAGCCACCACTGTACAAATACACCAGAGACAGGCAGTTGAAGTCCAAACCGTGGGTTGTAGGAAAGATATATTTTTCTGCTCTCATCATAACATATAACCCACATGCTGCCAAAATATCAATACTGGGTCTCATAAGGTATAAACTTACATTTCAGATATACCACTTCTTTAAGGGATTTGTTTTATCATAATATATCAGGCCATATAACATAATGACCGTAATATATCAGCAGGGGTTGTTGATCAATGCCAGTCACTCCACTGTTACCTCAATGGCTGCTGAGATTTCAAGCTTTCGAAACAAGCAGTCTGGTTCGTCGGCTTACTCTCTGTTTTGATGGAAATGATCCATACCACCAGACATTTCAATATTTGCCCAAGCTCTGCCCCCTGAACTACGCTGCTTGTGTTTGCAAGACACCTCTGCAACGAAGTCTAAAAAGCCTTAAGGCCAATGACAAAGCCCCTCCAAAACCCAAGTGAACATTGGTGCAGCATTTCAAAAGTGGAGGGAGCTTAGGACTCTGAAACTCTGAAAAACTTCAAGACCGATGTGGAGTTAGCCTTACATTTATTGGACAGGTAAGCAACCTATAATGTAGCTCACGTTAGCTACACAAGCTAGTTAGCGAACATTTCTTGTTGCTGCAACATAAATAAATACCTCAAGCAATACGCTCACAAACAACCTGTTGCTAGTAACGGCTGAAGGTAATGAGTAAAGGTTAGCTACAGCTTGAGCGGGAGCATATAATAATAATAATAATTGATTACATTTATATAGCGCTTTTCTAGGTACTCAAAGCGCTTCACATATGATGGGGGGGGGCGGGGGGGGTCTCAACTCATCCACCACCGATGTGTAGCACCCACCTGGGTGATGCACGGCAGCCAGTTTGCGCCAGAACGCTCACCACACATCAGCTATCTCAGTGGAGAGTAGAGGACTGAAAGAGCCAATTAGGTAACGAGGGATGATTAGGTGGCCATGATGGAAGGAAGGCCTGTTTGGGAATTTTGCCAGGGCACCGGGGTTACACCCCTACTCTTGCGATGAGTGCCGATGGGATCTTTATTGACCACAGAGTCAGGACCTCGGTTTAACATCTCATCCGAAGGACGGTGCTCACTCACAGGACAGAGTCCCTGTCTCTGCCCTGGGGCATTGGGGATATTATTCATGAGACCAGAGGGAAGAGCACCTCCTACTGGTCCTCCAACACCACTTCCAGCACCAGGTGGTCTCCCATCCAAGGACTAACCACAGCCAGACCTGCTTAGGTTCCCAGGCAAGCTAGCGATGTGGTGCAGGAGCTATGGTGCTGGCATATGTTCCCAGGGTCCTATGTTCCCAGAGTCCTATGTTCCCAGGGTCCTATGTTCCCCAGATTTATATAGCACATAATGGGAACATGACAGAGGGTCCTGTTTAACCCTAACCCTAACCCTAAACCCTAACCCTAACCATAATAGCGAATACAGAGCTGGGGAACATCTTTTTCAGGTTCCCATTATGTGCTATGTAGAGCTGGGGAACATAGGACCCTGGGAACATAGGACCCTGGGAGAGCACATATGTAGAACTGGGGAACATAGAACCCTTTGTCATGTTCCCATTATGTGCCATATAAATCTGGGGAACATAGGACCCTGGGAACATAGGAATGACTCCAGCTCGGGCCGCTAGACCTTTGGGTTAGCCGATAATAGCATCACTAGCTATTGCTGTAACTCTGTAGGATGTTCTAAACATTTATAACAGTTTTCAGTAGGACATGTTACCTCTTTACATGACATTTCTGAACTGTAAAGCTACTTAGATAGGCGGTGTCTGTTGTGAAAATGGAACTTCATGCTTTCACACTTTCACAGGAGGGGTGAGAGAGGTCGGGGGCAGAGCTGTGGCTTTGGCTGAGACTTGTGGAGGATGACATGTTTGCTGATGTTGTTGTCATTCCTACAGATGAGCTGGGCTGGAGGAGGGGGCGGTTCAAATGAATACGTTTCCGGATCTCCTCTGTCTGGTTTAATTTCAGATGGGGGAGATTCTGGAGCAGCTCCCTCCACCTCTAATGATCCCTCAGTGGAGAAATTGTGCAAGACTCAGGGTCACACTCGATAAGTGGGTGGGCTACTGAGAATCTGGGGTGCGCCCCTCTATCACAGAGACACCCCACCGCCACCCTTTCCCTTCTTGCTCTCCACCCCACTTATTCACATTTTCCACAATGTGTAGTAGGCTAAAAACAATGCGTTTTGACTACTCTTGAAGATATAACCTTATATCTTACAGAGATATCTAACTTCTCTCAGGTGTTAGAATGTGTCATGGTAATTCAGGCTCTGCAGTGTAGAAATACAAGCCCATGTACATGTTCACTATCAAGGATAAAAAATTCAAAACAGCGTTCGGCATCACGCATAGCAATTAGTGTCAACAAGAAATTCAAGAAAAAAGAGATTATTGTGTCCTCAAGTGCAGCACATATTAATTTCTGCATACTGCATTATGCAGAATTCTTTGACTTACGCCAAGGGCAAAAGATAAAATCCCTCTAATCAGATCATCGTGACTAAACTATCTGCCTTTCAGAATTAAAAAGATGCCCATGGAATTCTTTGAGCGTTTCCTTCGGTTGCAAAGTGCACTGAAAAGGTTTTTCATCTGACACACTTTAATGCTTTTAATGCTCGCCTTGATCCGTGGACAAGTGCTCTGCAAGGATTTCTCTCACTGTTTACACATGGAGAGTTCACATTCTCCTTGTATGTGTGTGTGTGTGTGTGTGTGTGTGTGTGTGTGCATGTGTGTCTGCATCTGTGAACAAGGTTGTAATTAAACCCAAATCCATTACATTACAGCAGGGAGATTTTCAGGGGGATTCATCTCAACAAAGCCGCCGCTTACACCTCCCCCTCCAATCCTTTTTAATTTGACGGATATGTTTATCCATTTTGGTGATAAATTGCGCACAATCCGTCCCCGGCGCTCGCACAAATAAAAAACTGTAATTAAAATTGACACGGAGGGTTTTCACTATTCATGAAGGTGTTGTTGTGGATTCTGTTTCCCTGATATACCTGCCTCATAGCTGCCAGAGCACGAAACTTACAGACAGGCAGTTTCAACACAAGAAAATCTTACCTCTACTCGTCCGACCTGAGAGTCTAACGTACACGATAGAGATGTCATGCTTATAAAGTGCCTCTGCCTTTATAGACTTTTAAATGGGTTACAACAGTGATGTGGTGGTAAATAAATTAGAGGGTGATCTATGACCTCCAGCTGGAAAGGCATCAAACCACCAATATAATAAAAAAAAATATATATTATATTGTCTGAAATACATTGATTTATACTTTGCTTTTCCTTACAAAATTAAGTTTATCAAACGTAAAGCTAAATATGCCACCTTTTTATATCAATACAACAATCAATACAACTTCTTCTTCTTCTTTTTCTTCTTCCAAAGCTGAGCTGGCTACACAGATGCCGGTTACCTTTTTTTTTTTTTTTGCCATTTCAAGGTAGACAACTCACCAAGATGAGTGACAAGTGTTGGGGCGGGAAATTATATTGTAGCTTTAAATCAGTTTGGTACTACTTACTATGATGAAAACTATAATTTCGGTCCTAAACATTTACGCCAGCCTTAAAACATTGGTAATCTGTATTCCTGCTAATAAAAAGGGGGGTAACCTGTGGAATGAGCTCAGCTGTGTCTTGAGATTTTGCCTCAATATGGGGTAAAATCAATGTCAGTCAAACTGATTGCACTGACTTCATTAAAATGTACTTCACTTCATTTCAATTCACTTGAAAACTTCTTGGTCCCGTAGGGGAAATTTGGTTTGTACACATGGTTTACAATAAGCTCACACACACAAAACATAACAGAACATTTATTATCACATCATATAACATATGAACAAGCATCAGCTGATAAGAGCAGGCAGAGAGTCAATAACAATATAGGGTAATAAATTACTCAGCAGTGTGAAATACAGTGTGCGTTGGCATTTCATGTGCAAATTAAGCAATGTAACTACAGTGGAGATAAAGTCCCTGGTTCGTTTAGGCACTATACACTAGAGACAAGAGATCTAGAGGGATCAAAATATATCACATTATCGGTAAATTTAGTATCATAATGTCATGATGAAACTTTTCTTCCTCCTAGCAAGTGGAATTTTTATATAACCCATGTGTGCTTGTCCTCTTAAGGCTTTGTGTGACATTTTCAAACACTGAATAATGCAATGGTGTGAACTGCAATCTTGCTGTTTTGTTGTAACTTTTGTGCCTCGACACAAAAAATGGCTAAGAAACAGTTTTTGAAAAGTTAGAAATATTTGGACACTTCCAATGATATGGCTATGATACATGCTTTACATCTTATGCTTTACATCTGCTCATTCATCAACCTGCCTGGATAAGCAAATATTAGTCAACATAAAAACATTTAATGCATTATGGTACTCTTTTATATGGTAGCCTGTAGATAAGCTGTTTGGACTTCTTCTTGAAAATAATGACACTTGGAATAAGAAATTAAGTTTTCTAGCAAGCTGAAAATACTACAAACATCCAACCATCCTGTCCCTGGATGATGGGCTTCACATTGAATAAGGTCAAGACATTGACAACATAACAGTGAATTTTCTTTGACATCAAGGATGAAGTCCTGCGGCCTGGGACTTCTTTTTACTGGGACCAGTTCAGCCTTTTTTGATTCAGACATCAAAGCTGTAGCACACAAAGAAAGAATTTAACTAAAAGTTTTTTCTTGTGCTTGCCGCTCCCATGCCGGCCTACGGAGTTGTTTACATCCACCAAACATAACCAAAACCTTGGGTCTTCCTTCTAGAAGACAAAACCTCTTCCAAGAGGGTTTCTGAGTTATAAAAATTCAGCACAAGTTTTGAGCATGCTTTTTTTTTTTTTTAAACCATAGTATTCCATCTTTGCCATTACCTCTCTCCATCTTCGTTATGGATATGAGATTTCCTCCAAAAACAGCGGCACATTGTTTTTCAACCAAGAACACGTCTTAAGCAGAATCTTACCATTTAGCTAAGAGCCCCTCTGGGAATGCATTTGTGAACACTTTTTTTTTTTTCTCTGCAGTAATCCATCTTTAAAAATGCTATCATCCATCTTAGTTATATCAGGATACAGCATCTCTTTCCCCCCCCAAAAAAAACAAAAAAACAAAAAACAAAAGGAGGAGCAGGTCGTCTGAAAGAAACAAAAAAGTAAAAAATGCACATCTAACTCTGAGCCCCATTGGAACCGCTGTGTTTTCTTCTGTATACATCTCTACCATGGTAATTCATCTTTACCACTGCCATAATCTATCTTTGTTATGTCTGCCTATGGTACTCTATGAAAACAACATGCCAGATGCTCTCTCTCTCACACACACACAGACACAAACTCACAGATTGTTCCATACTGAGATTTAAACGTTCAGCTTTGTAACAAGCAAAGAAAAAGAAAGTAATATATATATAAAGCAAACATTTGTAAGACACAAGCAAGTTTCAAGGCTTAATGAGAAAGTTTTGCAGCGGCAGCAGGAAACATATGGAAAGGTTGACACTAACTATGGCTACACTAAGATTAATTAGCGCTGTTTTCTTTGAGGAGACAAATGACCTCCAAGCCTCTATTCTCATGATAGAAAGAGGCGGAAGACGGATATAAACCACACTTACAGGCACATAGTAGGTATATAACTCTAAACCAGGCTAGTCAAGGCTCCATTATCATTTCAATTCAAATACCCATAGATGTCTATAACAGTAGCACTGACCTGTAGACGATATGGAAAGAGTCCACACAATGCACATGCCAAGGTACTTAGAAAGAAATGGCCACATCTGCCTTTCAAAGCAAAGAGAGAGTGACTCAATGAGAGAGAAAAAGGGGAGGAAAAGAATCAGATGAAGTAAGGAAGTAGGGGGTAGCGGGGGCACCAAGTACATGATTCATGTAGGAAAAAGTGAGATGGAGAGATGGAGTTGTAGAGAAAGAGGAGGTCAAATAAGACTCAGATATTCAGGCTGCAGAACACTTCTATCATATAGAACTTGCTGGTTGGTTCGAGTCTATAGAGCAACATGGACCTTTGGGCTTCGTAGAGCTTTGTGACGGTCCCCTGGCTTGTTTTAACATTCTATGTCACCTATTTCTATAATGGGCGGAGTGCTGATCGCTTTAGTTGGAAGCACCTGGGCCCGGTGCTCCCATGCTATAAGACCCCGCCTTTGCAGCCATCCAACATCTCTTCCTTATATCACACATTGCACACATGCACACCCGCACCCTCACCACTGACTTTACTGACAACCACACCTCATCATATCCTTAGTTTCACTTGTGTTTTCTGTTATATATGTTTTTGGCTTTCAGCCTGCGTCCCCCTCTCTTTTGTCATGGCTCCAGAGCCAGGTCGTGACAAGCTTTCACAGCAACAAATGAGTGCAGAAATACATTCATACCCTAAACGCAGTCATATCAGTATGTACAAAGTAATAAAACACATTGACTGAAAAGGGCAAATGTTCTTTACGTGATTTGGTGCAAGGTAGGGCCAATTCTCAAAGATTTAGAGGACAAAAGGTGCCATAAAAGTTCTCTTTGAAGAACTGGTACATACAGTGTCTTGCAGTGACTGTACCATTGTACCAGGTCTTCAAGGAGAACTTTGAAGTTACTTTGACGTTCTTGAGCTCTTCATTGCTATAAATGACAGAGCTCAGTTACCAGCTTATTCTTGCTCAGTAGTGGGTAAGCCTCCATGGTGGTGTCCAGTCTTCTGTGCTGCTGGAACATCCCTCCCTGTGTTTGGTGAAGAAGAATCACACCACATGTGTCAAGAAAGTATCATATGCCTGTAAAGCGAAGGCAACATTTTAATAGCTGCTTTATAGCACACAGCTAGACAAATGAGATTCCTTCACGCAACGTAACACAAAATAATAAGATCTCTTTGGATAACCATCCAAATAAACTGTTATTAGAGTCGGTAGTGGGTACCAATAGAGGGGATACAGATATGGGTGGACATAACCAATATCTCTGTGTGGAAGTGATATTACTGCTGTCAAAATACTGTATATCAGTTTAGCCTTTGTAACACATTTGAAATCGAGACCTGAGAGAACAGCGTCATTGGATCATATCGCCACTTCTATTTACACATTGGACATTTTTGGATAAAATTTGATGTAGAAAAGATGTTATTTTCATGTATTTCATGTGTCCCTTTTAACTGTTTTGGAGATTTATTGTATTGTTGATGCTCTATGTGTAAGCCAAGTAATTGGTAGGTGGGTGTTCTTGCAACATTCATGAATGAATATACATATTGTTTGCCTATGCATATGCAATTGAATTACACTCCCAATAATAATAATCCTAATAATCCCCTACACCTGTGCCTGAACCTATGTAGGTATCCAGACTACTTGTGGTTTTATTATGCCTTGATGATGACTTAGTGTTGAAACGTTGGCTCAATAAATAATTATATGCATCGAGGCTATGTGTGTGCAGCAACTTTCTTTCTTATAGTTTACTTCATAACTATAAACTACTAAACAATGAATTTCCATGATCTTCCAAAGTTGACATCCACAGCTTTACTTTTGTGACTCTTTGCCAAGACTAATTAATCTTTCAGGGATGGGACGATATAGCGAAACTCAATATATCGCAATACTAAATCATTCAACTCTCCCTGTGTGAACAAAATACAGGAAGTTTTAAGTCCAGTTTTTCACCAGTAACCACAGTTTGGAGGTAAACCTGCGAAATGCTGCTGAAACCGAGACAAAGCAACCAGAATGACTCTGCTATTGGCTGCTAGTTACTTTTTCGTGCTGTTCTGCTATTCGCTCACTGATGACTCTATATGTTAGATCAAACCAAGCTATATAGCAAAATTAAAAATTCTCTACACGCAGAGCTCTTTGTAGAGGAAGCATCAACCTGCAGACCCTTGGGAGCATTTCAGCTGATGTGGCATCAAGGTTTTCAACAGGCAGAACAAGTTAACCTGCTAATAGAGAGCATGAGTGTGTAATTGATGTCTCCACATGTCCAAAATCGCAAGGGAAAAAAACCCTCAACACGTTTAATAATGCTACGTGCTCTCATACACACATGCATACATGCTCAGAGACAACAAATCCATCAATACACCCACATTAACGTCTCACAGATATAGGCACTGCAATTAACATAAGCAATATGTAACAAAGTTGTAAGCCATTGTAGAAGTCCTTCTTCATGCATTTATTCTGTATTAGTACTGCATTCATTTTCATCTTCAGTGTTATCTTCAAGAAATCTGTCAGCTTCCTCAACCAACTAATCAAAAAACCATTCCTTCTCACTTTTGACAGCTGAAAAGAGAAAAAAAAAAAAACGTGATTCCTCCAAAAAATTCCTCTTGGGGATAGAGTCAAAGTGCAGCGGTATCAGAAAGTATGCAGTGAAAAAGTGGGACTCCTACAATGGCTATATCTGCAACATCATTTTTCAGCTTCCCCACTGAAAATAACACAAGAGATGGAGGATCTGAAGGGTGAACAGAGAGGAGTAACAGGCTGACAAAGTGAGTGTCACAGCCAGAGGCGATGCTAACTTCACCAATGATGCTGAAAATGGCTCCAGTGCTGCCAAAATGTCATCAAGTACAAAGATGAAGTATTGTGACATTGCTGTGATTTGCACAGACTTGCCAGCGCTCCAGTTTTTCCCCGGTTTTCTTCCTCATTTTAACCCTTTCTTACACATTTGCTCTATAGTTGATAGTTTTCTAACTCTTACGATAATGCTAGTCACCTACGATTACATAAAGAGTAACTAAACCCCAAAGCTAAGTCTGTGTAAAGTCTGACATCTAATGGTAAAAAGCATGTTACCACCTGTTGTACTCTATAGAGGGTGACATCACCTGGCACCAAAGATCAGCCAATAGCAGATGGTCATTTCAGTACCACGCTTTTTACCATTACAGATTTGGCTTTGGTGTTTAGTTACTCTTTTAACATATGTTTCAGTGTTAGCATGCACATCAGACAGAACTACTTACCAGAGACACAGAGATGATTTTGGTTCCAATCCTCTTGTCACATATTGGCCATAGTGACAAATGGGCCAAACTCTTAAAAAGTCAGAGTAGTCCTTTAAGAAACTCCTTAAGCATTATTTATACATTTGGAACAACATGTACAGTGTTTAGTGCCTCTTTTGGTCTTGACTAGTACTGGATCTGCTTTGGTCTCGACCTTGACTTGGTCTCGGACCCGGTTTCGACTCAAACTCAACTGGACCCAATCTCGGAATTTACTTGGATTCAACTAAAGTCTTGACTTTAATTGAACCCAATCTCGGAATTTACTTGGATTCAACTAAAGTAGGCAGGGCTGTAGTCAAGACTTTAGTTGAATCCAAGTAAATTCCGAGATTGGGTTCAACTAAAGTCAAGACATTAGTTGAACCCAATTCCGAGATTGGGAGATTGGGAACCAAATTCCGAGATTGGGTTCAACTAAAGTCAAGACTAAAGTCAAGACTTTAGTTGAACCCAATCTCGGAATTTACTCAACTAAAGTCAAGACTACAGCCCTGCCTACTTTCAAACCAGCATGTAACAGAGAAAGGCAGAGAGAGAATGAAGGATAGAGACTAAAGTGTAAGGTAAGCTGAATCAAGCAATTAGGATGTTTTGTCTAGAACATTGCCTTGCCCTTCACACCCTATAGACAGTGAACTCAATGGAGGCTCGCAGTCAAAGAAGAAAACATAAACAACGATTCCATCTGCTCTACAATGTTGGCATTTAAAGGGATAGAGACGAGCAAGAAAAAGAGACAGAGAGAGAAAGAGAAAAAACATTGAACTGTATGGAAAATCAATCCAACAGAGCTTCGTAGATACTAGCGTTGACTAGTTTGACTAGGGTTCAGGTACAGACACCACTGACACCACTGTCTATAACAAGGACTCAGGCCCTGATTTGGCCGAGAGTTTGCAATGGAGAGAGTGCAATATAGTGTATTTCTTAAATAACCTCATTGGAATGGCATATTTACTGAGTGGAGTGAATGCCAAATAGCACTAGCACAAAATACAGCCACATTGCATTACATTGTATGCAGGTCATGCATAATGTCAATGCTGATATTTGGCACCTGTAATACTGACACTCATAGTAGGTGAGAGCATGCAAATTAAAAGTAGTTCCCAATTCATAAACTCCCTACAAGTGTTGCAGTGTAAATAGTAGTGACTCTAGCCCGGCTCGACATGCCAAAGTATCAGTTGTTCTGTTCTAAATACAATTTTTAGTACAGCAAAATGTGTCATGCATTTAAAACAAAACACATTGTTGAATTAAGCACACTAAACAAATGAAAAGTTTTGGCATGTAATACGAAACACACTGTGCCTCACTTTTCAAAAAGAACATTAAAAGAAGAAGATGATTACCTCTTTACATAATTTACATAAGATAAATGGGATTTGTGTTTTTGCATTTTCCCTTTGTAATTAGATAGTCTCAGTGAGATCCAGAATCCAAAACAGAAAAACATTCATTCGTTTCATATTCATAGCCTTAAAATTGTGTTTTTCTTAAAACAAGTTCAAAAATTCGGAGATAATTCTACATGTCAAGAATTTCACTAAAAACGCCACTCGATTCATGAAAATTTGTGAAACGATGATTTGGAAACAGCAAGTAAAATCATTTCATCCCACTGGCAGATTTCCACACCTGTTTAAAGAAAAGATTTCTAGTCAATACTAGACTAAATGCCATGTTAAGACTGATATTTCTTGCAGTGTATGCGGTTAAATGAAGCAGGAAAGCCCTAAAAGAAAATAAAGAAAAAGTACATACCGCTGCCAATGCTGGCGCAGCGGTACACACCTTTATCAGATCATGTTAGTATTGAGTGTTATCAGGCGAGGGAATGTAGTACAGGACGGCTGCGGTGTCTGCAGAACAGGAGAGACGGAAAGAATGGAAGGAGAAAGGAAGAGAGAGAGAGAAAGAGGGAGAGAGAGACAGGACGAGTAAGAAGTAGGTCTTATCATCCTTCACCAGCAGCCGCCTGTCAATCATTTGACACTGATAGTCGATGCAGGCACATACACACCATGCAGATGGCGTCAATAAGAGACAGACTGCATTGAAGGCTCATAATACTGAATGTTACGTTATCTCTCTCCTGCTAATTCACTGCCCTCTCCTCACTCTACTCCACCACCATAGAACTGTTCATTCCTCCTATGTCTTTCCTTTTGCTGTGGACAAAGTTGTTTGGAGCCTAGAGCTTTGACAACACTACTTGCATCAGAATGATTTTCTCTATCCATAAGGCAAGTAGCTTGAAAGTAGCATCTTTTCCTAGGAAAGATAGAAACTATTAGTAGTAGTAGTAGTAGTAGTAATAGCAGCAGCAGTAGTAGTAGTAGTAGTAGTAATTGCAGCAGTAGTATTGGTAGTAGTAGTAGTAGTAGTAATAGCAGCAGCAGTAGTAGTAGTAGTAGTAATAGCAGCAGCAGTAGTAGTAGTAGTAGTAATAGTAGCAGTAGTAGTAGTAGTAGTAGTAGTAGTAGTAGTAGTAATAGTAGTAGTAGTAATAGCAGTAGTAGTAATAGCAGCAGCAGTAGTAGTAGTAGTAGTAGTAATAGCAGTAGTAGTAGTAGTGGTAGTAGTAGTAGTAGTGGTGGTAGTAGTAGTAGTAGTAGTAGTAGTAATAGCAGCAGCAGTAGAAGTAGTAGTAGTAGTAGTAATAGCAGCAGTAGTAGTAGTGGTAGTAGTGGTAGTAGTAGTAGTAGTAATAGCAGCAGTAGTAGTAGTGGTAGTAGTGGTAGTAGTAGTAGTAGTAATAGCAGCAGCAGTAGTAGTAGAAGTAGTAGTAGTAGTAGTAATAGCAGCAGTAGTAGTAGTGGTAGTAGTGGTAGTAGTAGTAGTAGTAATAGCAGCAGCAGTAGTAGTAGAAGTAGTAGTAGTAGAAGCAGAAGTAGAAGTAGTAGTAGTAGAAGCAGAAGTAGAAGTAGTAGTAGCAGTAGTGTTTATATTTATGCTGGAACAGTTCTCTCTCTCTCTCTCTCTCTCTCTCTCTCCCTCTTTCTTTTTCAATGTCCACGGTGTATAACGGTGTAGGAGGCATCAAACGCTGCTGTTAATAAAAATGCGTGTGTGTATATATGTGTAGGTATATACTGTATTTGTGTGTGTGTGGTTCTGGGTTGAATAGCTTTTGAAATTAGTCCATCCGTGCTCACTGCATCAATTTCCATTTGGGTAAACTGGGACATTTCTTTCGTGTTGTGCAGAAGAAAGTCACAGGAAGGCCCTTCGTCTGCCTGCCGTCCTCCCTGCCTCTGTGTTCCCTCACCGATAAACCCCCTTCCTCCCCACCTCCTCACTCCTCTCCTTCACTCATCTTCTCCTCCCGCCCACTCTTCCTCCCCGGCCGGCCCCGGAAACGAGAAGCGAGGTCTACCTCTCACCTTGCATAACTCTTATTGAAGGGGAGAGGGAGAAAGAGAGGGAGAGATATGAATAAATCATGCAAACAAGTGAAACCAAACTACCAGCATGGATCTGATCACACTTTTACATTATTTAACACTCTGGTACTCTCTCCTCCCTCTGTGTGTGTGTGTGTGTGTGTGTGTATGTGTGTGTGTATTGTGGGCCTCCATAGCATTTTGATAACACTGCCATTGAAATGAGTGCTGCTTTGTGTTCCACTTAGACAAGAGTTTAAGGCTGCGTTCACACATAGCGTTTTTTCCCCAACTGCCAGCGCCCTTTTCTCATTAAAAGAAAGGGGAAAAAAAGGTGTCCGCTCCCGAAAAGCTCTGCAGCCGGCCTTTTTTTTTTCCTCAGATCGGAGCGCTTTCAAAAGTTGAGAAATGTTCAACTTTTTTTAGAAAAGCACCGGGTGACGTGAACCGCTTTTTTCCCAGCCGACCAATCGCGACGACAGAGACGCTGGCCGTTTCCCATAGCAACAACAAATATGGAGAAAGTGTTCTCTTAACTAAGGTATTAATTTAAACATTATTTAATAGTTTATAAAGATGACTATCAAATAATGTATAAATGAATACCTTAGTTAACATGAACACCATTAGTAAATGATTACCAGACACATTAGTTAACTGTTAATTAAGGGTTAGTTAATGCTTATTAAGCATCAACTAACCCTTAACTTAGTGACCCTTATTGTAAAGTGTTACCGGATTTTCTCATTCTTTTTAGTATATTTTAATATATTTTTTCTTTCTGTTAGGGTAATAATGGAAATGTGCAAATACAGATATTATTATGAAGGCAGGAATAACATAGGGCCCATATTTCAAAAGTGTTGGCTTTGCCTTTTCCACAATTGGAAATCAAATCCTGGATTTGTTTACATGGATTTATTCTATTAATGACATTGTTTTTTAACTACTAAGTCTATTGCCTCAGTGTTTGAAACAGGGACTCACAGTACGCAAACACTAAATATAATTTTCACATGTATTATTTTAGTCTGCAAAAGGAACAATACAGATTTATGCAATTTCCCCAAAAACTATACTAGTAAGAGTGTAAAAATGGGTGGATGCGCTCAACATTTAGATGGCCGAATACATTCTAAATTATATTTTTTAAAGATAACTGTACAAACTGCTTACGTTGTGAGAACTATAGCAGCCGCAATGACTTGCCGGATTTAAACCAATGCCTCCGCAGCCACTGCTGAGAGTGATAGGGAATGTTAACAGAGGATTATGGGAGTTCGACGTGTGCCGACATTGGGGGAAGTTGGTGCATGACGAGGCCAAACTCTCTGCTGCTGTTTTTCGCTTGTTTGGTGTGTGCCATTTGCTAACACACATATACAAATATACACTGGGGCACACAGATACGTACACAAAATACACTCTGCTGTACCCACAAGTAAACACGCACATGCACATATAGATATGTACACAAATGCGCACACACACACACAGTCATACACACTGAAACACACACACACACACACACACACTCATGCACAAAGACAAACTCAAAGAGAGCAAACTTACCAAGGTAAACACACACATCGGTGCCCACACAGTTGAAAATGCATATACGCGCACACAAATACAGAGAAAAACGCTCACCCCACACACACACACACACAATCCCACCCCCCTGCTCAAATCCTCTCTGGCTTGTTTAGAAAACCCAGTGCTTCCCCAGTAAATCCTAAATAAGCTAATCCCAGCACATCAACAAATGCAATTTTCAGCTTAGCATAAAACACATGCAAATGGATGGCAACCTCCCTATGCCCTCAAAATGAGAAGGCGTGTATGTGTGTGAGCATGTGGATGTGTGTGTGTGTTTTGGTCGCAGGTAGGAGTCAGCGAAAGGTAGAAAGGCTAGGAATGAGGGAGAGTAGACGAGGATGAGGAGGTTAAGGAGGATTGTCATGTTAGTTTATGAGTGTGGGAAAGCAGCAGAGGAAGGGACAATACTGTATGTTGCGTAACTGAAATAACCCTTGCTGATGATGTGTGTGCAGACCTTGTCTTGTACTCAAGCCATGACAAATATACACAATACTCATGCTCAGACCATGGAAAATAAGGCAGACAGATGCTGAGATGCAAATAGAAAGAAAATATTCAGATGATTTGAAAATATCGGGCATGCTGTAGTGCAGGTTAGACCATCACCGGGGTTTTTTTTTCTGCCTTAACCCATGGCAGCTCACTGACAGCGCTGCCTAGTTGCATTTGCAGGGGAATTTCACAGCTGAAGATTGTGACTCAGTCAGTGAGTCAGTGAGCTACATTTCCTCTTCTAGACTGGACCCCCGAGACAGAGCACGCTTCGGTTTGGTTCATTTGCATTTTTTTTTTTGTACATCTCAGTGTCTTGCGGCCTAATTTATCCCATTTGAAATGTATGTTTGGAGGTTTGATGGATGGATGGAGTCGGTTGGGGGGCGGTGGTAGGCCAGAGGTTTGAGAAGCGGCTTCATGACTGGAAAGTTGATGGTTTGAATCCCCGCGCTGGCTGGGAAAATGTGGTTAAAGTGAATGGGTGAACCCTGCCCCCTCTCTCAAGAACTGTTTGAACCATGACGCGTGCTCGTACACCTTTACGAAAACCCACATGTCATTTTTAAAGCACATGTGCTTTTTGGACACGTGTTGACTTTCATATGTGAACATTTTCCATGTGAAAATGACATTTGCATGACATGGGTGTCAGAATACAATGTGGAATAAAAACAAAACGTGAATTCAAAGCACATGTGCTTTCTGGATGTTGGTTTGTGAACCATATTTCTCATTCTGACTTATGTTTTTACTTCAGATACAAAAAATTTCAATTTCTGGATTAAGTGGGGTTTTTTTTCTATATGCTAACTTTTTTTTGTTTTTTTCACATTTTCCCCTGCCATTGGATATGTCAATATTTGTTTCACATGTGAAAACTTAATTTCACATGCAAAGAGACCATTTGCAGGTGTAAATGTCAATGGGACGCAGAAAAAGCAACATGTGTCCACAAAGCACATGTGCTTTGAATTCACATGTGTTTTCACATGTTTTCACATGTCAGATGTGTGTTTTCACATCTGACTATTGTAAGGGATGTGACTATGTGACAGCTAAGGCTTTTACATGATGTTTGAAATTGTCAAAGACACTGGTAATTTTTGCAAACTCTTAAGTTCAACACATCTGACTTACAATGGGGTTGAGAGATTTCCTGGATTGGGGCTCGCTGAAGAAATGCACATTGATAAAGCATGAATTTCTACTACCAGGGCCAGCAAATAGTGTGAGGTTCCATGAACCAGCCCAAACCAACAGTTTGGGAGATTCAAAGGCTCTTGCTGGCATCTTTTAGCTGAGGTTCTTGTAGGAACACTTGTAGAACGTCTGTAAAAGCTTGAACTTGAAGTCCCAGCAAACACAAGGAAGCTGCTCCACCCAAAAGAGGACCTGTTTGCAAAGTTTATCCATTCATTTTCTTACCCACTTCTTCCTTTTCAGGGTCACAGGGGGCTGGAGCCTATCATGCATTGGGTAGAAGGTAGGGAAACATCACAAGGCAGATACAGATAGACAATCACATGCATAACTATAGGCGACATAAGCCCCTGACAGATAGGAAGCGTCAGTGGATGCGTGTCTCCTGAAGCGCGACATGTGACGCCACTCGTACACACTGCATGTGGGAGATCTGAAGCGCCAACACAGGAGGGCAAACAGAAGATCAGCTGGTCAGTCCTGCAGCTCATGGATGCCAGAAAACACTGTATTTTCATGGTCTGTTCCCCATTTTTCCAGTCTGTTCTGAGCTGAAGCTGCATCAGACTGTTTTGACATGCGACTTAACACCTCTAGTTCGCCTGCAGCCACTGAGAACAAGGTGCGTTTGTTGATGCTAGCGTCTGTCCAGGGCTGTAGAGTCTCCAATCCCGCTGACTTGTATGTCTTTGGACTGCGGGAGGAAACCGGAGCACCTGGAATCGTGATGGGAATTCCCGACTCTTCCGGCTCGTCCGATCCCTTCGGCTCAGCTCAGCTCTTTCGGCTCCCAAACGACTCTTTGTTTAGTCATTTCCATTTTGTGTCTAAATCAGCTTAGTCTGCGATATTTTGACTTATTATTAGTGTTTGTGCACATCCATCGCTTCAATTTTCAGTGGAATCCTACCGCACCTTTTCCTAAAAACATTTTAAATAAACATAATTGCTAATAGGACTCTAGAACAGTGATTCTCAACCTTTTTCATATCAAGAACCCCTAATTTAGTCCACATTAGACCCAGGGACCCCCATGAGATTTTGTCTCTCGGACCCAAATCTGAGAATATTTTTATTGTTAGATATGATTTTGTCCAGAATTCCATGACTGTCTGTATTGCAATTAGAGAGATAACAGAGAAACTATGATCAAAACAGTCATTCTTCTACATTCTCTAATTCTCTAATTGTGTTCACTTCTTGCAAATGAAATAATGCTGAAGTTTAATAATTCATCAATTTGCTGGGGACCCCCTGGAACCCCCTCAAGGACCCCTGGTGGTCCCCGGACCCCACGTTGAGAGTCACTGCTCTAGAACAGCGAGGCATGCACATGGATTGAAGGTAGAGCATTGTTTAACATATTACACAATAACAAATTCAAGTCAGACCATTGGACATTACAATCAAATAACAATCCTAAGAGTTGAACATAATATGCACCAAAACATAACACACTCAAATATAGCATGGTCAAACTCTTATATATGGCAAGAATAAAAATCCTAGTTGTTAAACATTAGTTAGCCTAAATAATATGGCTGTTTAATAATTCCACAGCTTTAGTAGAGTAGAGATTGAATTTTTCACACATGCTGCAGCTGTCGGATGAGAACACGACATAAGCCTAACTACACTTCAATGCAATTTATTCATTGTTGAGACCATGAAGGCTGTTTAGAATGTTATGGAGTGCTAATACAGAATAGATGTGGGGGGAGGGAACTTATGCAGTGACTACTAGTGTATGTAAAGACAATCTGAGGTGTGGTGCAGGACCTCAGAATTTTCCACCTCCTACTGCATGTTCAAGCCTAGAGTACATCATCAGAGAATGACACAGTATGTCATTATTTTTACATTATTTTCTCAGTCTGGAGTCAGCATTTCACTCGCCCACTAAGATTTCATGAAATCACATTTCAGATGGACTCTGTGGCTCTGCAGGCATACAGTATGTGTGTGAGTATGTGTGTATATTTGTGCCTGTGACCAGAATGCGTGTGTGTGTGTGTGTGTGTGTGTGTGTGTGTGTGGTTCCTGTGTATGTGCTTGGATGTCTGCCAGGGTTGTGTGTGTGTGCGTGTGTGTGTTCTGGCCTTGGCCAGATAAACATTAATCATTAGCCTCGCCATATGGTGTCCATGTTGATCAAATTCCCCCGACAGGCAGGGTGCCTTGCTCCGGAAAGAGGATGGGGGCACACACGTCCAGGCACACACACACACACACACACACACACCCACACGTTAACCCAAAGAATTCCAGAAGTCCAACAACAAATTCAATCTGTAAAACAAATTCCCCCACGCTTTCTGTAGTTTGCAGCTATGCATTTCCTCTTGCCAACAGTCATAAACAAGCAAAGGAATATAGCTGGAGTTGATGTTCCTATACCCCCATTGAATAAATAAGGCTTTAGCAGAAAAGGGCCATATAAACATTTCAACACTAGTCCATGTTGAGCAGAAATGTATGAAAGCATGAAAAAAATATAGATTACAGGATTTAGAGGGTGTAGAAAATAGCAGCAGTGAAATATTATGAAGATATGGACATATATTATATATAACAAAAGGAAAAATGTGAAATTACAGTGTACAGGATCCACAAAATATGCACCATATTCACACTATCAGCTATACAGAAGGTCATACAGGTGAAAGTGTCTAAAGTCTACAGTGCAAACATGCATATTCAATTAATCCCATGTTATCGAATTGAAAAGAATAGGCTGCAGCAGCAAAAAAAAAAAGAAATACCTGTAGTATTTTCTTCTTCTTCTTCTTCTTCTTTTTCTTCTTCTTCTTCTTCTTCTTCTTCTTCTTCTTTATATCCGGACTATGAGCCACCTGCTGTTTGTGAGTCTGGATGTTCAGCTGCATCCCTCAGGTGATTCTCAACATGTTTCATTTCCAAGCCAGGAAGAGACCCCATATCTCCCTGTCAGACCTGCTTTCCTCCCATCCACCTCAGTCTATCACTCTGTCTTTTTCACACACGCACACACACACACACACACACACACACACACACACACACACACACACAAACACACACGAAACAAAACAACAACACGATGTCGAGAGGTATTTCTGTGGATTTTCCAGCAACAGCACAACCTCCCTTTGTTCAGGCACAATCGGTACACAGACACACACACACACACACACACACACACACACAGACACACACACACACACACAGACAGACATACACGTACACAAAACCGGAAAGCACAAACATCTTTCAAGGAGAATATTTCAAGGGATTTTCCAGTGACATAACCATTCTTCACATTCAATCTGGGACAAACACGCACGCACACACACACACACACACACACACACACACACACACCCACGCTATACGTAACAATCCCTCTTGTTCAGGCAGACACCCCACTGAGTGCCTCGCAACAAAGTCACAGCTAAAAGCGGATCTCCCCCTCCTCTTTTAGACTCCGCATCCCAAAATACGTCACCCAGCAACCCAAACCACCACAGAAATCTCTCTCTTTCTCCTCCCCCCTTCTCCGTAAACTCTGCCTGTGTGTGTGTGTGTGTGTGTGTGTGTATGTTTTCAACAGGCTGAGCTGAATTGTCACCTTGTCTGAGAAATTTAGTTTATTTTTTGTCTGGAAAGTGTGTCATTGTCTGAGAAGTTTCCCTGGGTGAGAAATGCTATGCAGAGGCATTCTGCATCAAATCAAGGTGCTATTGGTGCCAGCTGGAGCTGAAGTGGGAGGTTATGAGATATAACTGTCTGTTTTCCACAGCTGGTATAGTGGAGGGCAATTCAGACAGAGATGAGTCCCACTTGAACTCCACAACACTGGTATTTATGTGTATTGTGCGGTTCTAAAGAAATAAACAAAAGAATATAAGTAAATTGCAAAATACACCAGAATAAGTGATAACTGTTTCCATGCAGATTCCATATTTAGGCACGGATCAGTAATAGTCTAAAACATAACATCAAATCGCATTACGATAACACATTCAAATAATACAGAGGCATCATAATGAATCCACATTAGTCTTAGAAAATAAAAAAAACTAGAAAAAAAAAATCAATAAAACATCATTAAATCAAATTTCCCACTTGGGAGTCAATGAGAAATTATACAGATTTTGACATTGATAAAATAAATGAAACTACATCAAATCAAAGACATGGATATATATAATATGGACAAGGCAACCAACAAAGCAGCCCATGTTGCTGTCCATGGTGCTGAAATCAGACAGATGCACTTTTGCTTTTCCGTTAATGAAGCTTTCTTGGATGATGGGCAGGTGATGATTGCTTCCCCTCACTATGATAAACAAAGGGGCATTTACCAACCTGAGCCCACAATCGGGAGATGGTCCTGTCCCGTGTGTTATGCGCTTCTTTGCTCTATCTTTGTAATGAATCAATTTCATCGATTAATGTATCAGGTATTCTTCAAATATCTTGTTTTTGCTGTTCTCCCATTAATGGTTTTCATCTCTACTTTCTTACTTTTAGGTATTGAGAGTACTTCTCTTGGTCCGCAAGGGAGTGATGTGAACGCTATTAGGAAACGGACGGGGGAATTTTACCCTAATGGTATGAATGAGGGTTTTTTTTTTTTTACGTGAATGATTTTTTGAGAGATTCTAATGCTTATGTTTTATTATCCCTGGTATTGATTTGTAGAAGACAACAACAAAAAAACCCAAAGAACTCTAGGATTAGCCACTTAGAATATTCTAACAGTTATGAAAATGTTTTACCCAGTTCAAGAAAGAAAGGAACAGAAGAGAGGAATTTGCTGTTTGCTTGATATGAATGGTGCTTGAAAGTGACCAACTTGTGTCAAGCATCAACACATTACTGTGTGGTCCGGAGTTCACTTTTATTTCTTTTTAGCAAAATTATTAATATAATATGCTGTTATTAAAAAAACGAACTTTTATATATACAGGTGTGTGTGTACAGGTGCATGTGTGTGTGTCTATATCTGCATGCATATTCACATGTGTGTGTGTGTGTGTGTGTGTGTGTGTGTGTGTGTGTGTGTGTGTGTGTGAGACCCGGCCAGAGCCCAGCCCCAGTTAAACAGAAACAGCTACAACAGCAATAACACTCCCAGCTAAGCGGCGGGGGATTCAATTCCCGGGTCATTTTACAAAAAGCGTGGTGTGATTGAGTCGGTCTGCCCATTGAATTCACTATTTAATTTCCTCAAGGTCCCGAGAGCCGTGTCTCTGTTTCCAATTTCTCCTCCTCGTGAGATCAGGACGGTGGCGACTAAATGAAGGGCTTTCTCTTGTCTTTTCTTCCCTCTTTGCGCTCCGTCGTTTTCCCTTTCCTTTCATCGCAACGTGCCGAGCGCTCGGGGGTTGGAAGGGAGGGGACAGGTTAATGAGTCTGCTTGCTGTATCAACGCTTTTCATTATCATCATTTCTGCCCCCCCCCCCCCCCCCCCCCCCCACTCCCCCTCCTCCCTCCTCTTTCAGCGTTTATCAGTCTGCATCCCCTTTTTTCCTCCCTTCGCGCTCTATCTCTCTATCCCTCATTTCTCCGTGTTCCCCTCTCATTGCTCTCGCGCACATTTCCTCTCAACTTTTTTTTCCGTCCGGTGAGCCTGTGCTACTAATGTGTGCTGTTAAACTAAGGGAAACTAAAGTGAGATAAAAAAAAAGTGGGAAAAGGTATTATGTAATGCAAGTTAAAGGAGCGGTTCACCCCAAAATGAAAATGGACCATCAAATACCTCGAAACAACTTCTGCTGTGTTTGGCTACAAAACACTTGGACAATGCTGAATGAACAGTTTGGAGAAAATTTGTCACTTTTTAAATTCACTTTTTAAGTCACTTTTTAAATTCATCCTGCATTGAGTCAGTTCTTACCTTCGCTCTTATCCGCTGGTTCGGTAATGTAAGTCAGACAGAAAAGAACTTGGTAAGAGGAATTGTGAAGTTGGCGGTGAACCCAATGATCTTAGTCATATCTATCGGAAGAGACTTGCTAAGAAAGCCCTGGATATTCCTCAGGACCCCCTGTGCTCTCGCTTCTCTGAGTTTTCCCTTCTTCCCTCTAGGTGTAGGTTCAGGCTCCCTAAAGGCAGCAGGAACAGATTTGGGTGTTCTTTTATCCCAGAGGCAATCCGCAGAATGAATATGTAACTGCAGTCAGGCGTGTGGAACTGCTTATGCATACTTAGGGCTAGGATGTACAGCTTTTTGTTGGACATAAATGATATTGTGTGATACTGTCTGTTTTCGTAATGTGTGGTTGATGTTCCCTTGATGTTTTTGTGTATTTTAACTGCTTGCCATGAAACGAATTGCGCCAGTGGCGATAATAAAGATTTCTCAACTCTACTCGCTCACTTCAAATGTTGTAGAGAAGTCTAAGATGGAATGGTGGTAGTTAATTTGCTGTGTGTTTTGTGGTTGTACAAACGTCATGGGGGTGAGTAGAAAATAACACAATTTTCATTTTGGGGGGTGAACTGTTCCTTTAAACCTGCAATAAGCGATATCAGCCCTTATAACCAGTCCTGAAACTAATGTGTGCTATGTGGAGATTTCATTGAGACATACTGATATAAACCAATATCCACACAGCAGCCAGCTGTGTTGCTGTTTTCACCTCTTTTCTAAAGCTTGTTGTCAAATTCCGCACCGGAACGGAGCTCCTCGGTCCATTCAGTAGCTTTTCATTTTTTTTAAACTAGCTTGTCTCCTCCCTCGCTGTTTAAAAGCGGCACTCTCCCCCTCCCATTCCTGAAAAAAATTCTGGTAATAGCGGAATCGATGAAGCAAGTGAGTAAACTAGTAAACTTGCTACCTACCTCTTCACTCATTGTGGGACATTTAACATTCAGTGGGAGAAAAATCTGGCAAAGCGAGTCTGGTAACTGGTGACATTTCTCCGTAGGTACGTTTAGCTTAGCTAATAGGCTTTATGCACAGTCCACGGCTAGGTTTGTCCTTAGGGCCTTCATAGTACAGCAGTTTTGCTGTGCTTTATTTACAAATGTGTTGCGGTTTCTATCACCCTCTAGTGGTTGGAAAATCGCTTATTGCAGCTTTAAATGATTGTGACTTAAAAGTTCTTACTTTTTAACAAAACAGTAGCATTGCTCACTTAAATCTACCTAAGTACTGTAACTGGAGTAGTTAC
This sequence comes from Centroberyx affinis, assembly GCF_046629955.1. Classification (NCBI taxonomy): domain Eukaryota; kingdom Metazoa; phylum Chordata; class Actinopteri; order Beryciformes; family Berycidae; genus Centroberyx; species Centroberyx affinis. The sequence goes on along the minus strand of NW_027283230.1, from coordinate 20,349 downwards.
TTTACATCTGGAAACAGGATTCTCTGGTATTATGAGCCCTTTTCTCTTCAGAATTGTCATTGATGCTACAAAATGAAGCTCATTTGCGTGTTTAAGTTAAAACAAACGTATAAATGCTCAAACCAATACTCATTGAATACGCAAAACCTCTCACCCATTTAGTGTTACTAAAGTGCAGGTCAAGTGTGCACATCATGATGATGTGGTAAAGAAGTGGAAAAGTTTGGTTCTCTAGTTCATGGCTTTGGGAGAGAGTTGTTCATTTTGCAAATACCTAACTAGGCTACAAGAATAAGATCTTGCTCAGTCAAGACACTGAGCACCAAAGTACACCCTATACCATGACCTCTCTAGTGAAACTAGAGTCTATGTGTGGATACAATATTTCAATTGTTTGGTCCAACAACACACAAGAATAACACTTAATTGACATGGAAAACAAAGAACTGCCTATATAAAAAAAAATGCACCCCGCCTTGTTTGTTAAGAACTCTAACAATTCTAACACTTAAAGGATGTTTTACAGGATAAAAGATGCACAGAGATAAAGCTTAACATCTTTGTCTCTATTGCAGGAGGATGTTCTCTGTGTGCCTCTGGTCGATAGTATCGACCAAAAGCGAGATGACTGCTAATGAACCAAAGATGAAAACACAAATGGCTATTCAGTCACTAGAGGATGTACTTAAAATGCATCACAAACCCCGTTACATAGCCAGCAAAATTGATTCAAACGCCACAGGATGTACCTTAAAGTCATTACCCACCCAAACGCATGCACAAATAATCGGTATTCAATTGCAATATGTAGTAACTGAGTTACAAGTGCCAGAGAACCAACCATAACTGCATTAAAACCCTTGAACGTGGCCACAAACAAACCCCATGGAAGGACGGGTAATTGAATAAAGAGAAACTGTTTTTAATATAAACTTTTTCCTTCTGCCGCTTTGATACCTAAGACAAAGGGAGTAAACTCCCACCAAAAGCAGGCACCCTGAGGGGCTTTTTGCTTATCAGACAATCCCTACTTTCTTCTCCCCCATGACCTCCTGCAGGGAGAAATGATGAAAGGAAGAGATGTGAAGGCTGGGATCACAATTTACCCAGCCACCCCTGGGGCGGGGCGTGGGGCAGGCCCAGCGCGGGGTCTCTGTGGTGACAAAAATCAAAGAGGCAATTTGGCAGCAAAGTGGACACATCATTCAATTTTCCCACCAACGTGATGTTTCAACCTGGGGGTCGATGGTCTTCATTAGTTGACTTAGAAAAAAACAACAAAGAAAGGAAGCAACACTTTACCAGCCAGGGCACATCACAAGAGAGATATTGTCATTTGTGTTTTTTTTTTCTTTTCTCCCCATCTGGGAGGCTGTTAATTGATGTTTTTATTGACTGGCGATTATGCTTTTTTTTCAGGTTTTTTTCAGAGGAGCTACATCAGGCAGGACTGATGTAATTACCAAGCATGCTCACATAGGAAACAAATGAGGATTTTATAGGTTTTGCACAGAGACACACTAAAAAAAGTGATGCTAGGTGTGTGTGTGTGTGTGTGTGTGTGTGTAAATGTTAACTTTACCCAAGAAGAATACTGAGGCAACTTGGAAAAGAACACATGCAAATTACTGCCTCAGTGTTTTACAAAATAGTTATTAATGCAGTGTTATAACTACATCCAAATAGAATAGAACTCTATTGTCCAATCATGGCCTGGAAATAATCTTTTACCTTGCAGTAAGCATAGTAAAAACATTTAAAATTCATACAATACAGCGGCAGCCATCGTAAAACACTCCCATCATGCATCCATCTAGCATCAACCCTACATTTGTGCAACAGCAGGTGTATTCTTTCTTAAATGCATTAAAATGGAACAGAATGGGCATATTGTAGCACAGCACTCTCTGATTCATATTGTTGCCACATTATTCCTTGCCTCTTATTACAGCCAGAGGTGGAGTTGTAGTGCAGTAGTAATTCTCTATTACAAGCAACACATGCAGTTAAGACTCTCCAAGTCACTGAAAGTTAAGACTTAAGCTATTGAAAATCAATAGCTTTCACATCCTTCTCTGATCGACCAATTCAACCCAAAGTACAATGACAAGTTCAGCCATTCACGGTTTCTCTCATCAACCTTGAGTGAGGCTTCAGCTGTTCAATTGGTTGTGATTGTATACCCATGAAATCTATCCCCATTCAGATCAGTGAGATATATAATGTATAACACAACCATCGTCCAAATGTTCTTCAGCGATTTGTCGTATTCACTCTCTAGCATCCCCATTGACTACATTTATTTTTTCACAGCTATGTCTGTATCCAAGCCTCAGAGAAACCCTCACTGTGATATTCCAGTGCTTTTCTGTCAGCACTTTCTATCCACTAGTAACAGCATATCAGTTACAATCGAACATGAGCTGGGAAAATGAAATGGAAACGAGGGAACTAGTGATCTGTAAAACGGGTCTGAAATGCTGATACATACAATAATGATAATAACTTTTGTATACTATTTGTATAGCGTTTAATAGAGCACATACCTCTGCCAACGCTATGCAATTGTCAAGATATGCCAGTTCCACATATCAGATTTTCACCAAGTTAAGAGTTACTTCAATGCTCCATTACCAACTTTTTCACATTTTCTTGACCTGAAATGGGACATGAGATATTCAAGCAACTTTTAACTTTTAACTTTTGCCAGGGCAGTTACGTTAACTGGAAATGAGCTCTCCAGTGCCCACATGTTGCTTGATCGGACCAATAATGGATTTCTGGTTTCCGGTTTGTTTGGGATAAACAGAAGAACTGGGTAGTCAGCATGAGCAGCGATAGACAAAGAAAAAAGCGTGGTTTGCAGCTAAGGTGTGAGGATTCATAAGCCATAATTAACCATAATAAGTTAGGGTTAGGGTTAAGGTTAGGCTACTAAAGCAATTTGGTGAAAGTTAGGGTAAAGTTTTGGTCATGGTTAGGGTAAAGTTTTGGTCATGGTTAGGGTAAAGTTTTGGTCATGGTTAGGGTAAAGTTTTGGTCATGGTTAGGTAAGGTTTTGTTCATGGTTAGGGTAAAGTTTTGGTCATGGTTAGGTAAGGTTTTGTTCATGGTTAGGGTAAAGTTTTGGTCATGGTTAGGTAAGGTTTTGTTCATGGTTAGGGTAAAGTTTTGGTCATGGTTCTTCTTGGCATGAGTTGGGAATTGAACCCGGGTTGTCGGCCTTGAAGTTAAATGTCTCAGAAGAAGGACTGGGTACTTAGCATGAGCAGTGATAGCCACCATGGCTGAATAGACAAAGAAAAGAGAAACTCAAACTGCATCAACAGAAAATCCAAGGAAAAAAGACGTCACAGTACTGGACACACTGTTTGACAGGTGATCTCTGTGAAGAGCAGTGCAGAAACACCACAGCAGTGAGCGCACATAATTTAAAGATTTGATTACCATTGAAATCCACTTAAAATGTTCCTCCCTTCCTCTTGCTTCTGGGTTGAACCTCCACTCCGATGACATTTAGTTCCTTTGAATACCTGAAGAGGATTATGGGAGGTGAAAGTTTGCAGCAAAGGTGTGAGGATTCATGAGAAATTTTCATTGACATGACCTGTTGAATTGTGCTGTAAACCGGGATGAAGTTTTATAGCACAGAGGTATAGAGGAGTGGAGTGTCTCACCCTTGACTGACCCGAATTTACCTCTTGATACCCACAATGCTTTAGCGAAAGGACGGTGGGGAAAATAAATAATTCCACTGATATCATAAAACAGCATCTATTCATTTGTAAATTATTCAGAATATCTGCGCTCATGCTATATATATAAAACATCAACTTCTAATACAGTAAACTCTTGGAAATCTCACTCTGCTTTGACTGTTGTTCTACATTCTTTCCACACTCATGAGTGAACAATAGGTCTAAAGTCATAAAATGCCATTCATACATACATAATTATTCATAAATACTCCAGCCTCTCTCTCAGCTGTGCACTTGATTGACCTTGATTGCCATACAGTCTATTACTTATCTTTTCATGAGTGAACCTGCTGTGGTGCACTCCCTTTCCTCTATGATCGTCTATCTTTGTATTTCGACAGCCTTCATACACCCTTGATCCAACCGCTGATGGGAATAACATATAGCACCATCCATGTACATACATGTAAGTTGAAATGAAATATCCTCCTTCACATCCTGACTGAACTTATTTTTGAAGAAATGTTTTGATATGCACATCCAAGTTTCAGACTGGTGCTGGATAAAGAAATATGCTCCACCAAAAGTTTAGTCTGTGCAAACAAACATTTCAACGTGAATTGGTCTTCATCAGGTGTGTTGATTATTACCCACAATGCCATTCAAATAGTACTCAACACACTACACAGATGGCGCTATTACAATGTGGGACTGCATTGTATGGGGTATGGCATTGTGGGTAGTGGTCAACACACCTGATGAAGACCAATTTGGGTCGAAACATTAATCATGGTTAAGGTAAGGTTTTGGTCATGGTTAGGGTAAGGTTTTGGTCATGGTTAAGGTAAGGTTTTGGTCATGGTTAAGGTAAGGTTTTGGTCATGTTAAGGTAAGGTTTTGGTCATGGTTAGGTAAGGTTTTAGTCATGGTTAGGTAAGGTTTTGGTCATGGTTAGGTAAGGTTTTGGTCATGGCTGGGTAAGGTTTTGGTCATGGTTAAGGTAAGGTTTTGGTCATGGTTAGGTAAGGTTTTAGTCATGGTTAGGTAAGGTTTTGGTCATGGTTAGGGTAAGGTTTTGGTCATGGTTAGGTAAGGTTTTGGTCATGGCTGGGTAAGATTTTGGTCATGGTTAGGTAAGGTTTTAGTCATGGTTAGGTAAGGTTTTGGTCATGGTTAGGGTAAGGTTTTGATCATGGTTAGGTAAGGTTTTGGTCATGGCTGGGTAAGGTTTTGGTCATGGCTAGGTAAGGTTTTGGTCATGGTTCTTCTTGGCTTGAGTTGGGAATCGAATCCGGGTTGTAGGCCTTGAAGGTAAATATCTCCGCTGATCCACCACCCTGACTTCCACACCCTTCTTTCCACTGTGCAATTTCAATGTCAAACTACTTCCTGTTTCTATTCATGTCTCCTCCAGGTAATCTTCTCCGCGTATTTCTCTCACTTTTCAGGCACGGATTAAGTTATTTGATTTTTTTAAGACGTCGTGCTCATGTCAGCGCTGTTCACTCTATACCCGCTCAACGAGTCCAACACTGAGACAAGACACTCCAAACTCTGCAACTCTCCATTACTGCTCCAGACACCTGAAAGCTTATACAGCGCCCCGAGCAGCCGTCTCTGCGTTATCATTATCTTGCTCCACTGAAGGTGAGTTTAAAGTGGCGGATTATCATGAGAGAAAAGTGGCGCTGGGACGGGCTCGGCCTCAACTGGAGTTGGAGGGAAACACGCTGGGGCTTTGATAGCTGCTAATAAGAGGGGGGGAGTGTCGGAGAAAAAGAGAGAGAGGTGATGCGTTTTAACAATGTCAAAGCACACATTCAGGGAGCTGTGGGTGTGTGTCTGAGGAACTCATTGTGTGAGATATATAATTGGCTAATGGGTTTGCAGAATCCAGGCGGTAAGGGAAGGTAATTGGATGATATGACTTTGGAAGCAGCTGTAATTGGCTAACATCGGAAGTGCAACTCAGGGTGGCCGGATTGTAATTGTTAGCTTTGACTTTAGAGGCATGGGTAGGGGGTAGAAACTAATTAGCTTAAGGCACTTTAGAACTCTAGGTGTGCTCATAATTTGGTCAATTTGATTTTAGAACAAAGGTTGGAAAGGTTTTTAATTGGCTAAAGTCCCATTCAGAAGGAATGAAGTACAGTATGACAATATTCTATCGACCCTTGCTTTGCGATAAATGTTTAAGTAGCAGCCTTTCTTGCCCAGTATTAAATAGATGGGTTGGGATAGGTGAGAAATATTACTATGGCAGACACATGTCAGTATTATGGCTCAGTGAAAGCAGTAACAGTAAAAACAAGGTACCATATGCACTGCAAAAGAGCCATGCTATCTGGTATTGAGTCTTAAAACGTTACTTTTAAGACTCAAAGCAAGTGAAAAAAATCTCAGTGGGGTTTATTTTGTTGGTCTCCAATGCAAATCAGCTTGAATTGTCTTGAATCAAGTGCCATTTTGATGCAACTAGTGGAGTGGTCTGCCTTACTCTGCCTTATTTCAAGGTCTTTACATACTGTATGTTTCCATTAAAATGCATTGGAACTCCACTGGCAGAATTTTTCACTTGTTTTGAGAGAAATACGATTTTTAGCTTGAATATGAGACGAAATGATGTGTAAAGATGGATATTTTTTGCAGTGTGGGACCTTACCTATATTTCCACAGACAGCGAGGAAAAGATGGAAACACTGTCTGCCTATGAGATTGACAGGCACACACACAGACAACACTCTCCTACACACACACACACACACACACACACACACACACACACACACACACACTCTCTCTCTCACTCTCTCTCTCCTTAGGGAAAAATGGAAACACTGTCATAATGTAGCTGCCTATGAGATGGATACCCCCCTCACACACACACACACACACACACACTGAAACACAGAATGTCTGTTTGAGTGCTGCCTATAGCACTAGAGAACATTATGTTCCAGTAGAGCAAACCCTTATCCACTTAAAACATCACCTGCATGAAAACACATGCACACACACACTCTTTGTGCATGCCTAGAGTACCAACACTAATAATTAGACCTATCAAATCAAGTTTCCCTGAGGAGCTGTGAACCAATTGAGCTAGCAGGGATCTTAATACCTGAATCTAAATTCTACACAGTGCTCCACTAGAGGAAAGCTACAGCCTCCCGGTGAGCTCATGCATCGATCAGCGACAGGATGATCTCCCTTAGGCCGCATATCAACTGGGGACCTGTCTTTATTTTTTTAAAGTGTCTCTGCTTTATTAGGCAGTTTACAATATAGAACAAGACAAGAAATCCAGAGAGCCGAGTACATGCAACAATGATTGTAAGGTAGATTTAAACACACAAAGTTACGAAGAATTACAAAACTATATAACCCAGAATGTAAACAGTTTTTAACAAAAGCTAACGCTAACGCTGACGCTAGCTAGTATGGTAATGACATCACAAATTTACTTACTGTTGTAGCAAGAATGTTGCTGTTCCATATAGCACAGAGGCCCTTCAATACAACAATATTGGAAAAATTAGCATTTAATGCACTAGGCAATTTTGCACTTTGGTCTCAAATTGCCTCAAATTGCAAATGGTTTGAGTAGAGAAGGTGAGAGCCTTGCTCCACCCCACTGGTGCCGCAAGTAAATCCTCAAACTACTTTAGCCGGTCCAGTTCGGTAGACCGTTTCTGGTTTATCCATTGGGTTGTAAACATACGAAGGATAATTCAAAAACTATGATATTCTACAAATACAAGACACAAAAAAACAAGGACGGCGACAAGAATGTTTACCTATTTGGTATCACCAGCCAGAAAACGACATATGTGGAGCCATGTGGTGGCATGTAGACCAATCAAATAGTCACATAATCCACATCACTTGAACCTGCAAGTGATTTCAGACCCTATAACCAATCCTGAAACTACTGTGTGCTATGTGGAGATTTCCTTGAGACATAATGATATAAACCAATATCCACACACGCAGGCCAGCTCTGTTGCAGTTTTCACCTCTTTTCTAAAGCATGTTGTCAAGATCCGGACCGACTCGAAGCTCCTCCCAGCCTATTCGATAAAACTAGCTTGTCTCCTCCCTCGCTGTTTGAAAGCGCCGCTCTCCCCCTCCCAGTCCTGCAAAAAAAATCTTGTAATGGCGGAATAAGCGAGCGCGTAAACTTGTTAAACTAGTAAACCTGCTACCTGCCTCTTCACTTGTCATTGTGGGACATGTAACCGTCGGGGGGAGAAAAATCTGGCAAAGTGAGACTGGTAACCGGTGACACTTCTCCGTAGGTACGTTTAGCTTAGCTAAAGTGTGTGTGTGTGTGTGTGTGTGTGTTTGTATGTCCTGACCTGAGACCAGTAGAGAGGCAAGGCCATATGTCCAGGTGGCAGAAGGCCAGACCAGATGCCTGGGAGCTATGTCTCTCTCTCTCTTTCTCTCTCCCTCCATCATTTCCATTCTCCATTCCCCCCTTCCACCCTTCTAATCCTGGGCTCTGTTTCTCTTACCATCCACCACTGCATCCTTGTTTCTAGCTCTCCCATCCATATTCCTGCATCCTCCTCTCTTTCCACTCTACTCTACTTCATCATTCCTCCCTTTCTCTCTCCATCACTCTTCCCCTCTTTCCATCCATCCCTCCATCTATCCAACACTCCTGGTGCCTAACCTTCAAGTGCCATGTTATGTTGCCATCAGTGTGCCATCAGTGTCTTTCTAGCTGCGCCACAGAGAGCTGTTATTCTGAAAGAGCGGCTGAGGGGGAAAGTGTTTGTATAATATCTGCACAAATGTAAAGAAAAGCTGAGCTGAAACATAGTACAATGCAGCCACAAACTGCAGCCAGACACTAGTATAGTGTAATTGTATTATATTTGAGTTTGTTTGTCACTTTGAAAAATGTATAGCTCAATATCAACTTTATTTCTCATTATTTCAATCCACATGAGGACGCGTGCATCAGCCATTGAGAATTGAGCCAATTTTTGAGCTTGGACGCTTCCATCGTTTGTGACATAATGCCAATGCAGTGCAGCAGTGGAGCAGCTCTCATTGATTTTAAAGGAAGCATTCCCTCCATGGCTGATGGCTGTAGTGGAGCTTGGAGGTTACCTACCTCTCAGTTCTCTCCATTCTTCCATTGGTTTTTCCATCCTTCTCTCCCTGCCTTCATCCCCTTTAAGGGCAATTCAATTTGACCCCTAGACTCTTCTCCCTGTATGCTAGCTGCATCACATGCACTATATACTGTATATCACAAAGTACATTGAATTAAAAATTAATTTCGCTCTGTGAGATAAAATAAACCATTAAACATCCCATTTGTGCATTTTGAAGCTTTTATGTGTCCTAATAAAAGTCAGTTGCTAGCAAATGGCTAAATGTACTGAACCACAGTGATTTTTTTGCGAAATCATCAAATCATTACGCCAAATAGTCTGCCTTAAAGCTTCTCAGCTCTAGTAGGGGAGCGCCAGTGCGAAAGTAACACTTTTAACTTTTTTCCAGTTTACTCCGGTATGGTGAGAGTAATAAATACCATATTATATAAGGAACAACATGCCCTTTCAGATGCAACTTTCCATATGTTTCTGAGTAAAATGATGTGGACATAAACAGACGGAGAACACAACTTGTGTTACTTTCGTACCTCCCATGTGGGACAAAAGTAAAACAGCTGCGATGCGTCTTATGATTATTTTTTTGTGATCTAATACTGTTTACTTTTAACAACGAATCTTGCAGACCCAATTTTATATTTGTGCCAGTTCACCAAGCCAACACATTAGGCTACATAGCCTAAATATTCTTTGCATCAAGTTACCAATGTTGCGTTAACACAATATTTTGACGCATGATACAAATGAATGGCAACAAGCATCCTATTTTCTCATTTTCTACCAAAGTATTTAGTGGCTGAGGTTGACGATTCTGTTTCAATTAACTTATCAGGCTGAACTTGCAGCTTAGCTATGAAAATATATTGTAGCACTATGGGGTGGCTAGTAGTCAGAGAGAAGGAGAGTGAGACAGCTTCAATGTCCATAACCCAGCGTTACAATATCATTGTAACTTTCGTCCCTCCGCTGTCTGCTCTCCATTCAGCCTGGATAGCATGCTAAATGTGGTAGCCTGTCTCTTGAAAACTATTCTGACATTGAGACAGTAAAAGTGTTAAGAAATCCACAGTTGATATAAAGTTGGATATTGATACTTGAAAGAATAAAACACAATTTGAAAAAAAGTCCCGCTTCCGTATTTTTACTTAACGCATGGCAAATTAGTTTTCGTTCAATAACTTTGGGAAGGCAGCACCGATTCACATTATTTTTGCTATATGGATAGCTGTCCGAGATACACACACACTGACTTCATCACGTCACTTCTGCTGCTGTGTGCTTCGAGAAAAGGTCCGTGTTACTTTCGCGGCGCGTTACTTTCGTACCGGCGCTCCCCTACTCACACTCTTTTCAATTTAATGATATTCCATTGTAGATTTACCAATTTATAATTGTTGTTTTTTTAATACTAAGTTTGTAAATTAGCTAGCATTGCATTAGCCTGCTAGCTAATGTGTTACCTTAAGCTTTGAGTGTTCATGACACTGGAGGAATGCGACCACTGCTGTAATTCATTTTTCACAGGTTAGCCTGGGTTAGCTTTTTACTCATGATATGCTTTAAAATTCGTAAAAGCAGTGCTGATTTGTGAAGATTATCTCATATAACAAAACATATGAATAATATAAGCCTGTGTTAAACACAGAGCGTATTTCCGGTGTCAATCTACTAAACTAGAGGCTAATATTTGCTGTTGTGTTAAGCTAGGCTAACATGCTAGCATTATGTATTGCCACAACAAATGAGTTAAGCAAAGCAAGCCCTTTTTCTTATAAAATAGATATTCATATATTTTTACACACCACTAACAACACAGAGGTATGTTCACATTACTTCCCATATGCTTTGATAAGCGCATAAGAAATAATTATATGAAATTATGAGTGAAATTTCTGAAAACATTCTAGTAGCAATGTAAAATCAGTTGTTGTGTGTGTGTGTGTGTGTGCGTGTGTGTGTGTGTGTGTGTGAGACAGCCAGTCCCCTTGCACTTAGCAGCAGAATGTCATTGACTGTCATTGACATCAGAGCAGATACCCCAGGCCACCACACTATTCCCCTGGTCGCTAATGTACACACCAACAACAATAACAACAACATGAAGCTGCTCCCTCTCCCTCACTCAGAACAGCTACTGGAGGGCATTACCGCTGACAAGGTGACTTCTGCCGGCTGTGGGTGTGTGTGTGTGTGTGTAGGTGTGTGTGTGTGTTTCGGAGAGAGAGAGAGCAAGAGAGAGTGTGTTTGAGGGAAAGGCAGTGAAGAAGGACAGGGAAAGAGAAAGACAATAGATTGATAGAAAGAGCGAGAGCAATTTGAAATACTCAAACTCTCTACGTTTCACCTCAACATGTGTCTGTTCACTTGCTTGTGTGTCAATTTTATTAATTTAGGATTCACTGTAATACTCTTTCGTATATTTAGTTGTCCATCCATCCATCCATCCATCCATTCATCCATTCTTTTTGTCATTAATTCATTTACATTGGGATTTGATCATGTTAGCGGTTTATTTCCAGCTTTGTCTCAGCTCTTAAACATCTTATTCCTGCACTTCGCACTTCAGTCTGTATTGGTGGACATTTTCAATTGTCTTCCTTAGTTAGAAACATAGTAGAAGATTTTAACCTGCCCCCTATTCTGTAATGTCCACAGAGAATGAGTCAGAGACATGGAAAATGTGACTGTTACAGTACCTCGGATGTTTAGCTGAGGATGGGAGGGTACATTTTCCTGGTTCCTCAATGATGGCACATCATTATTAATGGAGCAGCTCCAGGTTATACATCTGTAGGACGTCGATACAACCACGGTACAATGTAATAAAACTTCAATTACAACAAAATGTGATTGTGCAGAATTATGTTTATTTCTGAGACACAACTCGTTCCTGCAATTATTAGCTTGCTAGAATGTAAACAACAATTTAAAAGTGACAATAATATAATTTGGATGGACAGTTTGTGAAACTGTGATGGTCAAGCCGTCTCATTTGTGATTACTACAGCAGGAGCTGATACCGCGATTCATTTTTCTGCCCCATGATACATATTGACACATTTTTGTATTGCGATATATTGAATTTCAGTATATCGTCTTATCCCTAGTTACCTGTTTTCTAACTTTGGGAGAGAGTTGCTTGTGTTTCCAAAAACTGATGCCATTTTCTGAGGTGATAACAAAATCTTTCAAAGAGGGATATTCCCCTTTAATCACATTCATATTAAGGATAGACAATGCACTGAGGTTCATCAAATATATTACTCAAATCAATATAGGCTATTCATCAAATATAAAAAACAAAACAAAAAAAAACTTTGGGCCGTGACACATCATTTAAACAAGCCTTTCATACACAAATATATTAGAATCATAGTAGAATACAAGAGGGAGTCAATGATGCAACTGATTACAGCTTCAATCAGGCAATTAATAATCTGTAATTGAACACATTTTGAAAATAACCTTTGCGACAATGAAAAAAGAATCACCAAAAAAAAAAAAAAAGAGTCATAATGCTCAGGGAGAGCCAGCTCAAGTAGCAGTGCTTAGAAGGTTTATAACATGGCTGGAAAGAAATTACTTTACATTTACATTAGAATACAACCAAGGATTGATATTAAAAGAGCAACAGAGGTGGGAAGTGGGCCGAAAGTGGCTCACAGTAGATCTGAGCAGTAATAGATTTGCATTTGGCTGTATGAGTGGTGAAAAGTGGAACAGCTGTGGGCTGTGTAATGTGGCTTTGGGGACGCTTCAGTCTTCCTCAGAGTGATCTGAAATAGAAGCAGCTCCATCACAGAGGCACCTGACAGTATCGCCATGGTAGTGCAGGCAGATACACCACAAGTATTATTGGATGGCTGCATCAATATCCTGTTGACCCTAATAAAAGCATAACCCAATATTAGGCGTCCCTTTAGGTGTGTTGGGCTGTGTGTGTGTGTGCGTCTGCATGACACAAGAGGGACTCTGATTTGCCCCTGCCATTGCCCATTAGATGCTACAAGTAAGATTATTACAATTATTTTATGTCAGGGGAAATAGATTCTTAATACAGATAGGTTGCCTATAAAGGGAATTGTGTGTGTGTGTGTGTGTATGTACACAAGAGAGAGAGTGGGAGAGAGAGATATATGAAACAGAAATACAAAGTGAAAGCGAGGGATGTGGGTAGCCGCATTGTTTGCTATTGAGGTATAAAAAGGCAGATGTGCTTATGTTGTTTTTGTGTGTGAATGTGTGTGTGTGTGTCTCTTCCAAAACGTCAGAAAGAAAAACAAAGTACTCCAAGGTCAACTGCACAATGTCTAGGATATTTCATCTCATAAACCATCTCTTGTATTTCTTTCAAGCGTTTCACTGTACATCACCAGCAGTGTCACAAGCTGAGATTGTCAGTTCACTGAGCCTTTAGTGAGAGTGAGTCTTTGTGTGCTCTTTCATCTCTGTGTCAGTACTATTTTTCTATAGTAAAATGATGCCAAATTCAGACAGCAATAGAGTCAAGAGACAAGATGGGCTCTCATGGGTTGCGATCTTGTACCTGGACCTGAATCAGTAGGTAGTATAGATACCTTTTTTTATTTTTTATTTAGCTGATGCTCTTATACCAAGTGACTGACAATGAGCGAGCAGGTAGGGGTCTTGCCCAAGGACACTTTGACATATGACTGTTGTGAGGCTCAAACCTGGCACCTTCTAGTTTTAGGACAGGCTGTCCAACTATGAGGCCATCCTGCTGATTCCTAACTCAATTAAAATCCTAATGATCCCCTAGCTAAGGCTGATTCACAGTGGGGATCTTGTCAGGTCTGAAAGAGATTTTCAGTATATGAAAATCCCTGAACTATTTCACAAACTGGTGCGGAACCAAAACTACTTATAACTGCAAACCCCCTCCCTCCACCCAAGACAATCATGAATATCAATGAAGTTCCCTTTTTATCCAGTCTATTTCTATCATGGTGGGCACTTTCACTTTGACTTTGGTAACTGAGCAAGGGAATAGAGAGAGTCATTTTGGTTGTTTTGGAGTCGATTTGGTTCAGAATGTCCGGCAAGTTCAGTCTGCCCTTTGGGGAAGTGAGCAACAGAGTACACCAAGTCACTTTGGGGATCTGTGGCTCTGCTTCCTGCACAGTGCCCCATCGGCTTGACTGGAACCTTGGCGTTGAAAGTTGAATTCACAGAATCTTCCTTTGGATCTTTAAGTAGCTGCACCGCTGAGTAGAATTCAGCATCTTGGTGGAAGGAAACATTAGCGTAGAGATCGATGGTTGGGTCAACTTCAGTGTTGGTGACAGAGGGGTAGACAGTAGAGACGGTCACAGGTGGCCTCTCAGTTTGCTGGCCTTCACCTCTGATTTCTTCATATTCAGTATAAGCCTTGAAAATAGGAGGAATAAGTTGAAAGAAATACTGTGCTAAGCAAAACTATTTTTGGATCCAGCCTCCTTTAGGGAACCAGGCTACATGTACCAACAACTACAGGAGTCACCATGAGGAAGCCACATGTTGAAACTCAATTACTGGTAAAAAGTTGACCTTGGATGTGAGAACAGTTTATGGGGAAGTTATTCATAGAGAGTATAGCTGTCTGTCTAGGGCTCAATGTTTGTTTTAGATACATTTTGTACTCTCTGTATTTTAGTAATCTCTGACTGGGAGACAAATTTCCCACATGAAGCAATGAAGCAGAACTGAGCTGAGAAAAGAGAGAACAGAGGGAACAGATATGGTCAATAGCTACCCACTGAGACCTCTTGTGTCAGTGTGCTTCCTTGTTTGTATTCATTATCTGAGCCAGGCAGAGGTTTAAGGGTTTGAGGATGACCAAGAAACCACTGAGAGGTGAACTGAGCTTAAGGGGGGTGACACCTGACACACATTACAGCTAGAGTTACTTTACTGGCAGCAGTATGGTCGTTCAGACAGTGGTGAACTCCCTTAGGAACTTGTCAGACGCTTAATGCTGAGCGCTAACTACACAACTGTCTAAAAACTCTGTAGCTACCGCTCACATCAAGCAACCTTATTTCCTGTAGTTTCCTGTCTGTCTGACACTGGGTTTCACACTAAACGATAAGGCACAAGGCACATCTTGCCTTGTTTTTTCACTTGACAGTGCTAAAATGGACGACAACGGAGCAGCAACAACAGCTCTACAACATTAAACTCCCACTGTATCGTGGTAGAAATTGGATGACACATCAAATAGGCATTTGTTTTGAGTTCACATTTCAATGAGTTGAACTCAACTCATTGACTTTTGCCAGCTCAGATTATAAATCATGTTGCTGAACATCACACACAGCAGAAATTAGGACTACACACTATACTCATATCAAACATGTTTGATTTTGTCAGAACTCCTGGCTAAATCAGCTTTAAGTTGCTTAGTGTGTGCCGAGCTGAAAGAACTGTGTCCACGTCTTTCTGAGCAAGCAAAGCAAAAACAGTGTTGACTTCTGCTGTTGCCATATAACCAAAATCCATTTTCAAAGACTTCAAATATTCTCAATGTTCAGTGCTTAACCTATGGAGGTCAGAGAACAGGGTCTGGAGCTGGTAGGGATTCAGTGTCTTGCTCAAAGACACTTCAGCAGGGTGGATGCTTGCTGACATGGGGCTTGAACCCTGGTCCTCTGGTTGAAGGACAAGCTCTTTAAGCACTAGGCCACCTTGCCACCCCAACCCCCTATAGTCCATAAGCAGAGATGCACTTTATAATCTGTGTTAAAGAAGAATGCTTGCATTTATCCCATGTCAAAATCTCCTTAAGCACAATACTTGAACCAAGGAAGGTCCAGAGGTGTCTGTAGAGGTCCACTGGGGGTCAAAAACCGATGGGAAGGTACGACCATGACCATGTTGATCTCAAAACGTTGCAAATTTGAGAAATCCAGTCTCACTCTGGGACTCCTTAAGGGTAATTTATGCTTCTGCGTCGAACCTAGGCCATCGCTACGTAGCCTGCAGAGACACCTCTCGAAAAATGTAACTGCACGTTGGGCCACGTGAATTGTGATTGGCCCTCTTCGTATTTCCTCCTACCTGTATCCGGTTGATGTCCACCGATAGTGAAGACAACATGGAGCAGATCGAAGAGGAACTAGCTGAGGAGGTTCGCAAATATGTTCATTTGTAGGACAGCTCATCTCTGAATCTCCAATTTATAAAGACTAACAGATGTCACTGAATTCGTGATGAGAAATATCCCAGAACATGAGTCTCAGAGAGTGGAAACACTACTACTTCTTCTGTTATTACTACCGTGTTAAGAAAGCACAACACTGTCATCTAGTGTTTCAGTGGTCTACACGCAGAATCACCAACGTAGGAACTATAAATGCTCGCACCGCTGAAGGCACTTATGGCATAGCTACGGCAGCAATTCGACACAGAGGTATAATTTGACCTTTAGACATCAAAACATGCTATTACTATGAGAGATCCATCAGAAGATCATTTAAGAAACACTGCTATGTTGCTATCATAAAGTTAACATTTACCTCCCCAGCATCTTCATGTGGGCTCCCAGCACTGGACACGACCACTGGAAAACATATTGGAAAACATGTGTTAATGACCGACTGGTGCTTTACTGATGATATGAATTTCATGTTGCTTCCTTGTGAGTGTGTGTGTGTGTGTGTGTGTGTGTGTGTCTTACTTGATGGTTTTCTGGTAATCCTCCTGTAAAGCATCAGCACGGCCATCAATAACAAGGTTACCATGACAATTAAACCCACAACCAAATATGGTACACCTCCTGACCAAAGAAAGAAAGAAAGAGAGGAAGGAAGAAAGAAAAACGAATGGAGGCAAGTCATGGACAAGCATAACCCTAACCCTGTAAAGATGAGGATCATCAGTAGTTTCATAAATAGTTGTCAGTTCATCACACTTCTGACCACAGTTTCCTCTTCACATTCTCTGCACCCCATGATGTCTACTGTTATAATTTAAAACTTGGCCTTACAGTAAGTCAGTGAATACCATTACTCTCTGAATGACCTGAAACTTGAGGATACAGTGAAGTTATGCTCTGTTCAGGTATCAGGTTTTAGGGGCGTTCGTTTGCCGTATATGCACCACACATTCAAATACATATAGAATTCAGATGAGCGACTCCATACCAGCTCCTTGTGTTGCTGATAGTTCAGAGCTTGTTGTAGAAAGGTTGGGGTACGATGAAAACACATCAGTAATAGTTTCTGATCCAAACGGAGACATGGTGGAACTGGTCAGAAATGCAGGTGGGAGAGTAGATCCAAGGATGACTGATTTAGGAGTTGTCTTGGGACCTGGAAGCATGGGTGAAAACAATAGATATTATATTTACTAATCAACCAATTATTTGGCCAGATCAATAATCACCTATTGAAGGAAAGGTGATTTGTTTATTTTTTTATTTTTGAAGAGCATAAACTTACCATCTGTAACTTTAAGATTCACTTCTATATATGAATCATAGCCAATCCTCTTCAATCCACAAATGTATTTCTTAGAGTCTGACTTTTGGAGTTTAAAGAAAGTCACAAATAAACCTTCTTTTTTGTTAAGTAAGCGTATTCTGTCCTTTGTTTTAGTTTCCCCACGTGCTGCTTTGATTATGATGTCTTTGTCTTCGTTGCATGGATCATTACAAAGGTACTTTACATTATTTTTTTCGCTTGCCCAAATGTCCCAGTTTGAGCATTTGAATTCCACAGTTTCTCCAACATGGCCCACTATGTTGACAGGTTTCATCTCCACAATACTCAGAGCTACAAGAGGGAATCAAGGAAACAGTTTAAAATTATTACCTGGAGTTCATCATTCATCATCTCTACAATATAGACGATCATTTGGTCAACTGAAGTTATCTGAAATCCTTTAAAAGGTTCTATAACTTCTTTTGATTTTGAATAGGTGTCACTCTTTTCAAATGGTGGATGATTCATTTTGGAATAAAAACATACAGCACATTATTTGGCAATGACAGCATTTATGCACAAACTAGGTTCAGGCACAGACAGACAGAAGTAACTCACCAGGAAGAAGACAACAGTAAATGTAGATGTTTCTCATAATGACGACTATCAAGGATCGAGTGTTAAGGAATTGTCCAGTACAGTCCAACCAGAGACTCTTTCACTTTGAATGAAGGTCTGTATGTTTTTTTATCTCTAATCGTCTAATATTCAATAACCAGACAACAGTCTCTTCTTCCTTTTTACCATTAAAGCTCCACCCTCTTCCTCTCAACTCTCTCTCACACCCACACACACACACACACCCACACCCACTCACCCACACAGTCAGTTTTACTGACCTCTTTACTCACCCTTTGCTTTCAGTATCATAACTCTGCCTCCATGCAGTAGTGCATCACAACAGGTCTAAACTACACAAGTGCATTATTAATTGGGAATACATCACACCGTACACTTACTGTATAAGAACAGCTTGTTGATGCTTCAGATTGTAATCAGTAATATAATCAGTAATATAATCCACTGGTGAACCCAGTGCTTTTGGGTTACTTAGCCTTCATAATCTTTAAAAACAATGTATTTTACAAACTAACTTCAGCCATCAACCATTATTCCAACATGTGTAAAATTATACTAGTATGTATAAAGTCGATAAAATCAATGTAATGTAATTAAACTGATTACATGTTTCTGTCAGTAAGTGTAAAGGATTACAATATTACAATTACTATTACTTTGTAGGATAAAATAATCAGGTCAGTATAATCCCATTACATGTAATCTATTTCTCCCCAAATCTGCTTTTAAGTGCACATGACTGGAGAAATGAAAGTCTAACATTAAAATGTAAGGCAGTGTGTGACAGGAGGGTTGATCAGGCCAAACAGGACGGTTACTTGGAACTAGCTCTATGGAGGTTTGCAGTGAAAAAGGAAACAAAATGGCCACTAACAACAGCATGTGTGATCTGAAGTGGATGAACTTGTTGCTGTGTATTCAAAACCACAGGAGCTCAACATGAACTGTGGTTGGCCACATGCAAGTGAGACCAACAGGAACTTGATCTTGAGTTTATCAGTTTGTTTTGTACTGCAACTGATGGCTGATGTGCAGAAAATGTTTTGTGACCCTGTGGGACTGAACCACATAACTAAAAATGATATTGTAAAATTTCAAAATACAGGAAGATCAATGAAAAAAACATGATAAAAGAAAGAGAAAACAAGCTTTTATGAGCAGCTTAAAAGTTGACATTTTGGAGGTTCAATGTGAAATTTATGCAGGGAATCCATGATATTCATTCAAGAAAATATAGAACAGTAGCAATGAAAACTCAACAGCTTTTCACTTACAGAGTTCTATTGTATCGTATCATACAAGCAACTTTTGGACTGTGGCTTAAAAAACAGCATGGGAGTTTTGTGGAATAAACAAAAAGTATAATTTCTCACAAGCAAATAATGAATTTTGATTGAATTCCTTTTTAAAGAACATCACATCACACACCCTCATTCCCACACACACACCCATTGTAAAAATTGTAAAATATTTCATGTGCTTACATCTGTTCACATACGTGTGTGTGTGTGTGTGTGTGTGGTCTCTCATGTCAGGTTAAAGCCTCTTGCTGGGTGTGACAGTGCTGTAGGTCTCCTCCATGGTGGCTTGGTTCAGACTTTGATAGATGGACTCTGGAACTGCATCCTGAGAAAATAAGAATATTATCCTCACTTAATATGAGTCCAATACGCATGAAAATTAAATGACATCTTTGGTAGATATTGTAGATAACCTGTATGCAGTTTCATCATGATATCTCAAAAAATGAAATTTGATAAAAGTATTGCAAAATGCAGTTATGATAGACTGAGGGAAGTGATCGTCAATTAGGCGAGCCAATAAATGTTGGATTTAGGAATCATTTGGGAGCCATATAGGTTGTCACAGTTACTGTATTCACAATATGATCTTTATTTCTGCTAATAGGTAATATGATAATAGTTCATTGTATATTGCCTGCTGATTACTCATAGTACTATGCTAATCTTTCATGCTTCTAGACTATGCTGACATGCTAATGTTAATGCAGCCTCTCAGGTTACCAGTATTGAACTATGCATATCCTTTATGCAGTTAGAGTGGGTGATGACATTTTGCACAAAGCATATATGGACTTCCTAGATTACAGCTATCACTCAGCATTTTGAAAATCCAAACTGTTTTGTGGTGCACAAATGAAGTTGATGGCAAAGACATGTAAACAGGAAGTGAGGTGTAATTCCTAAAGGTTTGATGCTAGAGCAAGCAAACTTCACAAACATGTTTGGGATAGGCACCAAAGTGCGTCAGACCACATGTGGTTGTGCTCCTTAGCGCTACCATCAGGCCAACCTTGTAATAACACTCATTTTTATTAATCCTACAAAGTTGACAACCTCCCACATAATGGCTAAAACTATTTTAATCACCTATTGAAGGAATGGTGATTTGGTAGCATGAAAAATAAGTAACTGGTATAATTTAACTTGAAAAATGAAACAA